>NW_027530999.1:828846-915826 GCF_008692635.1 Crocuta crocuta | reverse complement strand
GCGGGCCCGGGAGAGGCGGGAAGGGGATGCATGCACGCGGCGGGCAAAGTGCCGGAGGGTGGTGGTCGCGCAAGGCGTTCAGGGGTGGCGGCCGCATCCACGGAGACTCCGGCACTGTAGATGGTCAGATGCAAGAAAAGTGGAAGGAAAATGCATTGTTTCTCCCAGGGCCATCAATACCGACTAAGCCTGTCATCGTACAGACATAATGGGCTGAGCGTGGGGGTTTCCGAAGAGTTTACTTTGTTCTTTTTATTTTTTTAATTTTTAAAAAAATGTTTATTCATTTTTGAGAGAGAGAGAATGAGAGTGTGTGTGTTAGAGAGAGACAGTGTGAGCAGGGGAGGAGTATAGAGAGAAGGAAACACAGAATCCGAAGCAGGCTCCAGGCTCCCAGCTGTCAGCACAGAGCTCCATGCAGGCTTGAACTCACAATCCTGAGATCAGGACCTGAGCAGATGTCAGAGGCTTAACCGACTGAGTCACCCAACTGTCCCTGCGTTTACTTCTGTTCTCACTCAGCTCTCACAATTTACCTCAGTGACACTGGGTGAATAAAGACTCTCCCAGCTCAACCCACCCTCAATTTATTTATGAGCACACTACTTAAAATTCCAAACCCCAGTCCCTACGGGCCTTCTATGATTTGTTTTCTCCGTAGCACATAACATCATCTAACATCCCATATATTTTACATACTTTATTTATTGTCTGTCTTTCTATATTCAATGTGATTTCCATGAGATCAGGGAGGAGTGTATCTGTTTTTGCACGGATGTGTCAGCACAATATAATACCACTTGACACATGGTTGGTACTTAAAAATATTTGTTGAATGAATGGATCTTTACTATACAATATATAGGTAGAGTGCATTTAGATATGTCTCAAGTTAAAGACTGAACAGTTTTATGTAGTTTCTACATTATAAATACATATACATCATATATATGTGTGTATATATGTACAAGTTTACAGTGACTACCTAGTTTTGCTGGTAATAAGATCTCCAATTACACAACAACCTGCCCCCCAGGTTATATACAGCAAAATGTAATCCCCTAAATATGTATGTATGTATGTATATAACATGTATGTATATAGCATGATATACCTTTCGTAAAGTTAAAAAATATATCAACTCCCTAAGAACATAAATATATATCATGTACTATATGGAATATAGTATTCAGAATGTTGGTGAACCTGGGTAAAGAGAAATAGGGTAAAGAAATGGGGAGGCATTTGATATGAAGGTTAATTGTCAGTGTCTTAGCTATTACGTTGGGTGGTGATTCATGGATGTGTATTACCATATAAAAATTGCTATATAAATAAAACATGGCTATGAATGGACTATTGAGGAGAGAGTGACATAAATATAAGAAATGATTAATCTAATCCAATACATCTGAAAACAATGGACTGACTGACCAACCAACCAACCAACCAACCACAAAATGATTAAGACTTGTAAAGGCAGAAGATGTGGATTCCTATTAGATTCCACCAAAAGTTAATCTTGGAAAATATCCTTTGCCCTCTTTAGACTTCAGTTTTTTCATATCTAAATCTTGCATGACAAACTCATTGTTTTATCCTGAAAACTGAGACATGTTCATAGGAAATGTAAAAAGGAAAGTACCATCATTTATTGTCCTTTATAGGACAGAGCACTGGAATAGGAGTCAGGAGACAGAAGTGCTAATTCCATCTCCTTACCTCACTGCTCTTTTAAGCAAGTATACTAATTCTCTACTTCCTCATTTTTGAAGTAAGGCAAATATCTTCCCAGCCTACTACACAGGGTGACTGAGGACTGAACGCATGCAAAGGGAGTTGTAAATTATAAACCACCATATATGAGTATGTAAACAGACATTTTTCCATTCCAGATAAGATGAGTGACCATTTTCTGAGATGTCAAGCTCTATAAATTTAAAAGAGGGGAAATATTTATTGTAAAATGTTAGCATATTGGTATAAAAATCTTGGGGAAATTTTTCTGTTTGATTTTAAAGTGCTAGAATTCTATAAAGTAACAGTGGGGCCAAACTTTTCCAATCCATTATATGCTTACTATTATCTAATGGCAGATTCAAGGAGTCGGCACAGCATGGCAACTACCTAGAGTTGAAGATAAAACTCAATATATAATTTTAAAAAATTGTTTAAAATTTAAAAAAAATTTATTTTAGAGAGAGAAAGAGAGAAAGAATCTCAAGCAGGCTCCCCACGTAGCCCAATGCAGGGCTCAATCCCATGACTGTGAGATTATGAGCTGAGCCAAAAATCAAGAGTCAGATGCCTAACCAAGTGAGCCACCCAGGTACCCTAAATATACATCATTTTTAGAAAACCTAAGTAACTCATTTAGTTGTTCCCTACATTCACAAATCTCAGGAATGTAAGTGAATCTGTGAAGGCATCCCTGTCTTCATTCATGTTTATTAAGAATTTAGCATGTATAAGCGCTATGCTAAATGCTGAAATACACTGATGAATAAGATCAACATGCGTTCTATCTTCATGGAACCCATAGTCCAGCTTCCTGACAGGAGTACATTTTATCATTCCAGAAAGATAAATTTATCTCAACTTTTCTTTAAATAAATAAATAAATAAATACAAAATAAAGAAACCTCTACATAGATTCTACAATTTCCCATTTCCCCTATCTAAAAGTTTACATCTAACTTCTTCTAGTCAAACATTTCCCCTTCAGTTTTGAACTTTAATCCTCTCCATAGCACAAATATTTCCTTCAAAGCCTATAAATAAAAGCTTTGTGAGCAAAAACACTTGTCTGACTATTAATTCGTGTCAGTATTTCACTATAACTTTTGATTCACAGAACCATTTAGCAATTTATGTATTTTAATTTGGTTACACCAAAAATTGCCATCCAAATTTAGGATTTTAGCTAAGTAATATGGTGTTTTGGTGCAAAAAGAAACTTTTCATGTGCAAATAGATATATCAATAGAAAATCCATAAGATAAAGCAGGTATGGACTGGTATTCCAGTGACCCTTAAGGATTTGATGATGCACATAACAAAAAGCTGAATCATAATATAATTATATTTGTGGAAATCTTTTTTTTTACAAGTTTCAAATAGGTTGTTTTTAAAAGATCTTAAGGGGCGCCTGCGTGGCTTCCTCGGTTAAGGGTCCGACTTTCGCTTAGGTCACGATGTCGCGGTTCGTGGGTTCGAGCCCCGCGTCGGGCTCTGTGCTGACTGCCAGCTCAGAGCCTGGAGCAAGTTTCAGTCTGTGACTCCCTCTCTCTCTCACCCTCCCCTGCTCACGCTGTCTCTCTCTCTCTCTCCTAGAAATAAAAAAAAAAAAATTAAAAAAATAAAAGATCTTAAAAGTTGGGGCACTTGGGTGGCTCAGTCGGTTAAGTGTCCGACTTCGGCTCAGCTCATGATATCAAAGTTTGTAGGTTTGAGCCCTGCATCAGGCTCCGTGCTGAGAGCTCAGAGCCTGGAGCCTACTTTGGATTCTGTGTCTCCCTCTTTCTCCGACCCTCCCCGATTTGTGCTCTGTCTCTGTCTCTCAAAAATAAATAACTGTAAAAAAATTTTTTTTAAGATCTTAAAAGGAGAAAATGCGCATAACTTTCTCTATGCTCTGACTCCAGTAATGGTGAGAAAGTATCTCTTTTGTGTAATCTTGTTCACCCCAGGGAATCATTAAGGTAAAGTGACACAAGGCAAACAAGCCAGAGATGCAGCAGTTTGGAAAAGGTGTGGTTCTTTTGGCACAAAAGAAAAGACAAGTGGCAACAGCTATGTGTCTGCCACTCTGATTACCAGAAGTATTTGAATAAAAATGGAAATCTCTGCCAAACATCTAAATGCTTTATTTGACCTTTCACAGGATTTTCTAGTTTTCATATTAATAATTGGAATCATGGAAAGACAACTTTGAAGCTGAATTGGTAATATGTGTCAAGCTTAAACAATAACATCTAACATAGGAAGCAAAAGAAGAAAGTCTCTGTATACACTGTGTAAAGAATTGTTACTAATGTATCTTTTCTAACCAGACCTGTACACAGGTATACAATTCACTGGCCACAATACCACCATCAGCAACAGTCTGACTTATTAGTGGATGGGCTATGATTGCTCAGCTAAACCTAAACTCAGAGTAATTGACATTATTAAGGCTTGCAATGGATCTGAAGAAAAGAAAGATAATTCACATCTCATTCCTTTCCCATTGTTGTTTGCAGCTTAAAATGGGCATGATTTGATACCAGATTCCAGTTCCAGAAAATATTTCTCATTTTAAATTCAAAGACCTTTCTTATGCAAAGTGTGGTCTACTGACCAGTAACATCAGTCTCAAGGGACTGCAGACTCTCTGGCCCCATCTATGACCTGCTTAATCAGAATCTTCATTTTAACAAGAACTCCAAGTACTTTGTATGTACCATCAAAATTGAGCAGCAACTGTGGCCTAGGTGGTTTATTTATTGATGTAGTATATGGCAAAGCTAGCTCTTGCCTTTTGCAATGATAGTCATGAGCAACGCCAGTGGCAAAAGAAAAGCACAATGCATATTCTCTTCCATTTATAAGATAATCTCACTGTATTTTGAATGGCCAGAAGACTTGACATAAAATCATAGCACACTCAGCTTTCTAACAGCAAGAAATGTGCTAATACTGCTTTTAGTTTTAATCATTATATTAAAGAGTTGAGTGGTAGCAGAATACGTTTTGTATTGATCAAGTTAAATTTTATTAATAAGTGAATCCTCATGCATTTTAAATGGCTATTGAAAATTCAGTATTATTAAATCTTTAAAAAAGCTGAGTAATAATGATGATGTCAGTATGCTTGTGGACTTAAAAAATCATTAATAATAGTCTTTTGGTGGTGATTCAACCATTCTTTTATAATCTGTACAATTCAAACCCTGCTGCTCAAAGATGGTGTAGGAGAGAACAAAAGTAAAAAAACTGTAGACCCAAATTAAAATGACTAATTGGTTTTTATTGTTCAATCAGAGGGAGGAACATTTTGTTAAAGTTTGCCCACTTGCCCTTTTTATGTCTTTGACACATTGAATGGGATTAACTGGTGTTCAGGGCATTAGATCTGGAAAGAATTTTGGAAGCCCACACAGCAGACTCCAGGCTGCCAGGGGGAATTATGATTGAAGAAAAGTACATGAACTTTGGTGACTAGGAGATGGCAGCAAGGTTCTTTCAAATGAGTAAGCAAGCTGGAGGCTTCCGACTTGGGCTTACTATGAAACCAATTTAAGAAATTAAACTAAATTAATTTATATTTGTTTTTCTTTATGACAATATTCTTTCAGCAATACAATATTGCATTTAATATTAAATGTACCTTTGAGACTTTCCTAGTCCTGGTGAAAAAAAATATTTGCAAAAAACCCACAAATGTGACTCCTTCCTACTATTCTTATGACCACCATCCTAGTATAGACTCTTTAAATTTGTTACCAGTCTCAAAGCTAGTTTTATCACCTCCACCTATCTCCCACGCAAAGCAGTCATTCACTGGAGCCAGACCAATTTCATAAAGATCAGCATTGTTCATATTTACTGCCCTGTCCAAACACCTTATTAGTTTCCTACCTAAATAGGAATAAGCCTACTAATAAGCCTACTGATACCTAAAATTTTAGCTTTGGGGACACCTGAGTGGCTTAGTTGGTTGGGTGTCCTACTTCAGCTCAGGTCATGATTTCGCGGCTCATGAGTTCAAGCCCTGCATCGGGCTCTGTGTTGGCAGCTCAGACCCTGGAGCCTGCTTCTGATTCTGTGTGTGTGTCTCTCTCTCTGCTCCTCCCCTGCTCACACTCTGTCTCTGTCTCTAAAAAATGAATAAACATTAAAATGAATGAATGAATGAATAAATAAATAAATAAAGCTTTAGCTTTGTATTCATTGTCATGGAATGGAGTTTGCCACCCAGAGCCATATCTTCCTCTAGTGGTAGGAAGAACTGTCTCTGATTTCAGGAACTCTCTCCTTCCCATTCTTGCCCATTTGTGTGGTGGGAAACATTTTACTACCAGGATTTGGGGGTGGAACAAATGACCGTGGGTGAATCAACAGTGCATTTAATACCCATTGGTCATAGTTGGGGATGGGCATATGACCCAAGTCAGCCAACCAGGGCAAATGGACTCAGGTCCTGGACTATTTTGGAGCAGACTCATTCTTCTGGACTGGTTGCACTAATGATGTACGCTTGAAGCTGTCAGCATCTAGCACTCTAAAGTTGGAAGAAAAATCAATATGGGGGAGAAATAGTCTAGTCAATCTCCTGGGGACAAAATTTGAGCCATTAAATAAACCACACTTCAGGGGACCCTTCTTCCGAATTTTAGTTATTCCAGTTAATATATTCTCTTTCCTGGTTGAGTTGAGTTTTCTGTCATGTGTAACCAAAAGAATGCTTATTAATACAGTGGTCTTTTATAAACTGGTCCCTGTCTTTTTTCAGTTCTACATATTCCCTAACTTTTTAACAAACTATACTATTAAGCTAGTCTCCAAACAGTTCAAGTTATACTCATACTCTTTCCTTGTCTTAAGAATGTATTCTCTCTTCCTGCTCCTTTGGAATGAAAGTTCATTCATTTTTCAAGTGGTCTCACATCCCATTACCTTCATAAAGCCTTTATTAATCCTCCAGTTGAATATACCTCTTTGCTGGGAACTTCTTTATAATACAAAATTTTCTTAATTCATAAAGTTTTCCCCTTGTTTAATTATTTCGGTACTCCTTTACTCATTAGATGTAGCAGATAGAGACAAGAACCTTGTTTTATTCTGTTTTGTTAAAATAACTTACAATATCTTATATATAAAAAGAGTCTCAATAATAATTAAATAACACAAATAATTTTAGAAGTATTTAGAACAATATAAAAGCTTTGAAACTAATTTTAAAATGATTTACTCTCAAGGCACATTTCAGATATAATTTTGTTTAAAATAAAATATTAATGAAACTTCTGATTTTGTATAGAATCACACAATGCTAAGGCTGGAAAAAAGCTTATAGCTTCTGTGGCCTGACTTCCTCCTTTTTCAAATAAAGATTGTGAGGACCAATGAAGTCAAATGTCTTATTGTTGATGTGATTTTGCTGATGTGAAACAAGTAATTCTATCTACAACTGCATACAAGAATTTGGAAGTATGATTAACTCAAAGTACACTAGGGTGATAGCATTCAGTTCATGTCACAAAATGTTGATATCTGAGTTTAAAAAATGAATTAGTATCCTATGGGAGGTAAACAATGGATGAATAGTTAGACTTAGGAAAAACTAGCTATCCTCAAAGGCATTTTAGGAATGTGATAGGATCAAAAAGTTTACCTTATTTCAGTGAAAATGATTTTGATTCTGCAGCTCATGAGGAGAGGGTATTCCATTTTTTAAAGAGTTCATGTTAAAGAAGATAAGCAACATTAAAACAATTACAGAGGTGACATAATATACATGGAATGAAGAATTATTTCTAAGGTAAATCCATAGTTCTAATTCTGATTCAGACAATTCTATTTTCTTAGATTACTCTATTCCCATATACCTAGTGTTACAACAGACAGTTGTATGGGAGAAAATGAAACCTTAAACCTATCTGAAAGAAGAAATAAGATTTTGATATGCTATGTAATGCATATGGATAAATGCTTGTTAAACTATAACTTCTAAAAATTAAGTAGTCTTGGTATTTATTAAAGCCTATGGCATTTTGTAGCAGGGTGGCAGAGACTAATTGTTTTTTAATTCCATAAAGAATGAAACACTAGAATCACTAGGATATTGTATATTTAGAGTGCCTTAGTTTAGACTTTTATTATATATCTTCTGGCCTAATTTATAAGAGCTTCCTAAATATTTAAACATCACTTCCTTCATTATAATTCTCCATAAAATAATGAGACTCAGCATTTAAAAATATAAATTGAAGATGGCAGAGAAACTCATCTTGTCCCATGGATACAACCAGATAACACTCATATCAGTGTAAATAACTCAGAAAACAACTCAAAAAACTGACAGAACAAACTCTACGGCTAATTATGTAGGTGAGAGGCCACATCGAAAAGGGTAGGAATGGTGGAGATGCAGTCTGGGGCTGAATGGAACTGTGGGACTATTCACAGGAAAGAGGGATGCAGAAGGTGCCATAGGGGAGAGAAAAGACCCTTATACCAGGGAGCCCACATGGATAAGATGAATTCCCATAACATTTGGCTCTGAAACCAGAGGGGCTGAATTCTGTGAGTTCTTACAATCAGCAGGACTTAAAATCAGCAATTTTAAAAATCATTGGTCTCAGTTGTCTCTGGAAGAAACAGGAAAGTGAGAGGAAACTGAGTCCCCACCTAACAGAAGCTGCAGTTTGAAAAAGTCTGGGGCCTATGAGAGGGAGAATTATTTACTGATCTTAGAGAGTGTGTCATAGGGACAGAGATCTTGGGAGATGCCTCCAGCAAAAAAGCTGGCAGGTACCATTTTCCTCCCTTACCTCCAAGCATAAACACACAGCCACCTTCAGGAAACAGTACGGAGCTGACACCAATTTTGGGAAGGAAACAGAAATCCAGATCCAGGAGGCAGAGAAAGCCCCCAATAAAATCAACCTGAGGAAGTCCACACTAAGACACATAATAGTTAAAATGGCAAAAAATAGTGATCAGGAGAGAATTTTAAAAGCAGCAAGAGAAAACAGCTACATACAAGTAAAACCCCAAAGGCTATCAGCTGATTTTTCAGCAGAACCTCTGAGGCCAGAAGGGGGTGCTATGATATATTCAAAGTCCTGAAAGAAAAAAAAATGCAGCCAAGAATACTCTATCAAGGCTATCATTCATAATAGAAGGAGAGATAAAGAGTTTTCCAGACAAATAAAAGTTAAAGGAATTCATGACCATTAAATCTACAGGAAATGTTAAAGGGAATGCTGAGTGGAAAGGAAAGACAATTAAGTAACGAAAGTAGGGAGCACAAAAGCAGTGAAAATAAGTATATCTGTAAAAATCAGTCAAGGAACTCATATAATAAAAAGATGTAAAGTATGACTATACCCCTAAAAAATGGGGACAGAGGAGAGTAGTAAAGAATGGGTTCAAGCTTAAGTAGTAAAGAATGGGTTCAACATAGTATAGACTGCTGTATGGAGAAGATGTCATATAAAAACTCAACGGTAACCAAAAATAAAAAACCAGTGTTAGATATGCCAAAAATAAAGGTAAGGGAATCGAAGTATATTAGTAAAGAAAACAACTAATTATGACAGAAGAGAGCAAGAGAAGAAAGGAACAGAGAAAGATTACAAAAGCAACCAAAACCAAGTAACACATGGAAATCAATACATATCTATCAATAATTACTTTGAATCTAAATGGACTAAAATGTTCCAATCAGAAGACATGAATGATGGAATGGATAAAAAAACAAGACCCATCTATATGCTGCCTACAAGACCTAAAGACACATACAGATAGAAAGTGAAGAGATGGAAAAGCACTTACCATGCAAATGGAAATGGAAAGAAAGCTGGGGTAGCAATAGTTATATTAGACAATACAGACTTTAAAACAAAGACAATAATGAGAGACAAAGAACAATACCATATAATAAAGAAATAGAACAATTCAACAATAAGATATAACAACTTTAAGTATTTGTGCACCCAACATAGGAGTACCTAAATACTTAAAACAGTTAATAAAAAACATAAGAGAAGTTTCAATAGTAAGACAGAAATAGTAGGGGACTTTAATACCCATGACTTACATCAATGGACAGATCATCCAAACAAAAAATTAACAAGGAAACAGTGGCTTTGAATGACACACTGGACAGATAGATTTCATAGATATAATTAGAACAGCAGAATTCACATTCATTTCAAATGTACATGGAATATTCTACAGCATAGATCACATATTGAGCCAAAAACAATTCTCAACAAATTAAAAAAGACTGAAGACATACCATCCATCTTTTCTGACCACAATACTATAAAACTAGAAAAGAACCACAAGAAAAAAATCTAGAACAAGCACAAATGCATGGAGGTTAAAGAACACGTTACTAAGAAATGAATGGATCAACCAAGAAACCAAAAAGGAAATTAGAGGCACCCGGTGGCTCAGTTGGTTGTGTCTGGCTTTGGCTCAGATCATGATCTTGCAGTTCTTGAGTTCTTGAGTTCAAGCTCCACATCAGGCTCTGTGATGACAGCTCAGAGCCTGGAGCCTGCTTCAGATTCTGTGTCTCCCCTTCTTTCTGTCCCTCCCCAGCTCACACTCTGTCTGTCTATCTCTCTCACAAAAAAAAAATTAAAAATACATGGAGACAAAGGAAAATGAAAACACAATTGTCTAAAATCTTTGGGATGCAGGGGTGCCTTGGTGTCTCAGGTCATAATCCTGCAGTCTGTGAGATCTAGTCCCCCATTGGACTCTGTGCTGACTTTGGAGTGTCTCCCTCTCTCTCTGCCCCTCCACACTCACACTCTGACTCTCCCTCTCTCTCGATATAAATAAACATTTAAAAAACTGTAAATCTTTGGGATGCAGCAAGAGCTATTCTAAAGGGAAGTGTATATTTCACAACAATGAAACCAGGAACTGGTTCTTAGAAAAGATCAACAAAATGGTAAACCTGTAGCCAGACTCATCAAGAACGAGAGAGTGAAAAAATTCAAATAAACAAAATTAGGAATGGAAGAAGAGAAATAACAATGGGCACCACAAAAATAGAAAGGCTTATAAGAGAATATTATGAAAATTATATGCCAACAAATTGGACAACCTAGAGGAAATGGATAAATTCCTAGAATCATATAGCCTCCTAAAATTGAATCAAGAAAAAGTAGAAAATTTGAACAGACCAATTACCAGTAATGAAATTGAATCAGTAATCAAAAAATTCCAGGAGTAGAAAGCTTTACATATGAATTCTACCAATCATTTAAAGAAGAATTGACACCTAGTCTCAAATGTTTCCAAAAAATAGAGGGGGAAGGAAAACTTTCAAATTTATCTATGAAGCCAGCATTACCCTGATTTCAAAACCAGATAAGGACACTACAAATAAGAGAACTACAGGTCAATAGTTTTTTAATTTTAAGAAATTTTAAGAAATTTAAGAAATTTCTTTTCTTAAAATTTTTTTAAAATTTCTTTAATGTTTTATTTATTTTTGAGAGAGAGAGACAGCACGAGCAGGGGAGGGTCAGAGAGAGAAGGAGTCACAGAATCTGAAGACAGGCTCCAGGCTCTGAGCTGGCTGTCAGCACAGAGCCCGACACGGGGCTTGAACCCACGAACCGTGAGATCATGACCTGAGCCGAAGTTGGACGCCTAACCAACTGAGCCACACAGGCGCCTCCTTTTCTTAAAAATTTTTAATGTTTTATTTATTTCTGGCAGAGAGAGAAAGAGAGAGAAAGAGAGACAGAGAGAGAGACAGAGACAGAGACAGTGTGAGCAGAGATGGAGACACAGAATCCAAAGCAGCCTCCAGGCTCTGAAGTAGCTGTCAGCATGGGCCTGACGGGGGCTGGAATCCACGAACCGCGAGATCACGACGTGAGCCAAAGTCGGATGCTTAACCGACTGAGCCACCCAGGTGCCCCTACAGGTCAATATTTCTGATTAATATAGATGCAAAAATACTCAACAAAATATTAGTAAACTGAATCCAACAATACATTAAAACAATCATTCACCATGACAAGTGGGGTTTATTCTCAGGACGCAAGTTGTTGAATCCTCACAAATCAATCTACATGGTATAACACATTAATAAAAAAAGGATAAGATCAATAAGAACCATATGATCACTTCAATAGATGCAGAAAAAAGCATTTGACAAAGTGTAACATCCATTTATGATAAAAACCTTCCACAAAGTAGGTTTAGAGGGAACATACCTCAACATAATAAAGACCATATGTGAAAAAGCCACAGCTAACATCATATTCAATGGAGAAACACTGAAAGCTTTTCCTCTAAGGTCAGGGACAAGTTAAGGATGTTCATTCTCACCCCTGTTATTTACCATAGTACTGGAAGCCCTAGCCACAGCCATTGGACAACAAAAAGAAAGAAAAGGCATCCAAATTGGTAAGGAAGAAGTAAAATGTTCACTATTTGTAGATGACATACTATATTTAGAATACCTTAAAGACTCCACTGGAAAAAAAAATACTAGAATTGATAAATTAATTCCCTAAGATCATAGGATACAAAATCAATATACAGAAATCTATTGCACTCTATACACAACAATGAAGCAGCCAAAAGAGCAATTAAAAAAGCAATCTCATTTATAATTGCATCAAAAATAATAAAATACCCAGGAATAAACTTAACCAAGGAGGTGAAAGATTTGTATTCTGAAAACTAGAAAACAATGATAAAAAATTGAGGATGACACAAACAAATGGAACAGAAGAACAGATATTGTTAAAATGTCTCTACTATCCAAAGCAATCTAGACATTGAATACAATCCCTATCAAAATGCCAACAGAATTTTTCACAGAACTAGAACAAACAACCTTAAAATTTGTATGTAGCTACAAAAAATTCCAGTCAAAGCAATCTTGAAAAGAGAAACAAAGCTGGAGGTATCACAATCTCAGATATTAAAATATACTACAAAGCTATAGTAATTAAAACAGTATGGTACTGGCACAAAAATAAACACATAGATCAATGTAACAGAATAGATCAGAATAGAACAGAATAGAAAGCCCAGAAATAAACCAATGATTATATGGTCAATTAATCTTTGACAAAGGAGGCAAGACAATGCAATGGGAAAAAGATAGTCTTTTCAACAAATGATGCTGGGAAAACTGGACAGCAACTGAAAAAGAATGAAACTGGACCACTTTCTTATACCATACACAAAGATAAACTCAAAATGGATTAAGGATCTAAATGTGAGACCTCAAACCATAAAAATCCTAGAAGAGAGCACAGGCAGTAATTCCTGCGACATCAACCATAGCAACATTTTTCTAGATATGTCTCCTGAGATAAGGGAAACAAAAACAAAAATAAACTATTGGAACTATATCAGAATAAAAAGCTCCCGCACAACAAAGGAAATAATTGAGAAAACAAAAAGACCATGTACTGAATGGTAGAAGATATTTGCCCATGACATATCTGACAAAGGGTTAGTATCCAAAATATAAAGAGAAATTATATAACTCAGTACCAAAAAAAAGAAATAGTCCTATTAAAACATGGGCAGAAAACATGAACAAACATTTTCTAAAGAAAATTTGCAGATGGCCAACAGACCCATGAAAAGATGTTCAACATCACTTGTCATCAGTGAAATGAAAACCAAAACCACAACGAGATATTACTTTACACCTGTCAGAATGACCAAAGTCAAAAACACAAGAAACAAGTATTAGCAAGAATGTAGAGAAAAAGGAACCCCTGTGCACTGTTGGTGTGAATGCAAACCGGTGCCGCCACTCTGGAAAACTGTATCTTCCTTAAAAAGTTAAAAATAGAACTACCCTATGATTCAGTAATCACAGTACATATTATAGCATGCAAAAATTCTTGGTGGGTTGTTAAATTTGTGTTTAAGAGCATTTTAATGATATTTGGGGAAATCATTTGGCAGGTTTTCATGGGCTGAGAATACTTTTTTAATTTAATGTAATGAAATATGGCTTCTGTTAATTAAAAATTTGCTATCCAACACTTTTTGAGAATTGGATTATTTTTAGATAATGAAGATAATGAGAAATGCTTGTGTGTGTGTGTGTGTGTGTGTGTGTTTAGTTTTGATATCTGTACTGCAATTAAATGTCCCTGAAATGTTAGCGGTGTCTTCTCTGTGATACTGTGAATTCATGTTGAGTTTTTTTAAAAATATAATTCATTGTTAAGTTGGCTAACATACAGTGTATACAGTGTGCTCTTGGTTTTGGGGGTAGATTCCTGTGATTCATCGCTTATCATGTTGAGTCTTACATTTTTTTTTTTTTTTAGTTTTACATTGTATTTCTATATATTTTGAAGTTTGGAAAATAAGATTTTGCCATAAAGCTTTTTCAATAAAGTAAAAGAAGGAAGAGAAATAAATGAAGATCTCCGAACTCCACTTTGGTGACTTCAGGGTTGGGGGAGGTAGTTGAACCATTGTGCAAGGAGTATAGGAAGAGTGGGTGTTTTTTTTTTTTTTTTTGTATAAATTTATCATGATTAGAACCTAAGTTTATGACATGGGTTTGAGGAAAAGAGTTTATAAACAAGTACTTAGCAGAATCCTCTCTCTTTCTCTTTTGGATCGGAATTCATACTTTGTATCTCGTACTTAGTGTCTCTTCAGTGGCATTGTGAACAAGAAGGTAGGAGCCAGCAATACTAGGTGACAAACAAATTCTAGGAATTTCACATTAATAAGGATACCTTGTAATTATCTGTAAAGAAGAAACATAAATATTTACAAGTACTATTAAAACTGTATGGTCGAGAGATCCAAACCATTTCTGTAACTCAGCTGTTCCCAAGTTCTCCAGCCTTCAGAAGTTCTTTTTCTTTAGTAAGTGCAGTGGAGGTTCCTCATATCACTTGATTAGCAGGAAGTTCTCTTTGTACTTACATTCCTCTTTCTGAGATTTCCT
Organism: Crocuta crocuta; assembly: GCF_008692635.1. NCBI lineage: Eukaryota > Metazoa > Chordata > Mammalia > Carnivora > Hyaenidae > Crocuta > Crocuta crocuta. The sequence continues at coordinate 901,149 of NW_027530999.1, read as the reverse complement.
ATGAGTACTAAAGGTCCCTTGTTCATCTGGATAGCTTTTTTGGGGGGAGACGTCTTGGTTTTTTGTAATAATTTTTCAGGCTTCTGTAGTAATTCAAATAACATTTTGTCCCATGTGTTGACATAGGTCCCATCAAAATCCCTTAAACTTGTAAGACCAGCCTATGGTTTTTAATAAAACTTTACATAGTCTTAAGGTTAACACAATGGAGTTTATAATGTAGAAGATGGAAAACACAACTTTAAAGTAGATATTGTTATTTTCACCTGACCATTTTCCAATTTTTCTCGGCCAATGTCATGTTAGAGGGGCCTACTCTTTGCTATTATGTAGAAATGACTTTGACCAACTACTTTGTTCCTAAGTCCAGGGTACCTAAACCTCTACATATTTCTGGATTCCAGAAATGACTCTCAATGAAGAGGGCCTTTAATTTATTATGCAGATCAGTCTTCCTCCTCAGTGTCCATTCTATCAGAATCTTACTCTTCTAGTTGTCATCCCCAAAGCCTATTGACTTGTTTTTCTTGAGAGTACTGAGCCCAAAAGATGAAACCAAGCTCCCACCGTGAATAATGGAAAGAAATGCAGAAACTTTTTAAAATAAAAGATGTTTCAAGAAATTTCAAAGTTCTTAGAATAAATTCCGTGGGCTTAGCTCAATTCAAAGAACCTTATTTCTTTCCCCATTCTCCAATCATGCTCCCAAAAGTCTTTGAAAACAGAAAAATTTGCCAAGTATTTCAACTAGTATGTCTTGCAGCCCTGATATTGATTGGTTAAGGTGTGTGTGTGAGGTGTTTTCCAAAGCAGATGCCAGCAATCATGTTTTTCATTTTTCCCTGCTACTTTTCTAATGATCCATGGATGGGAAATTAAAATTAATAATACTACATTCATCATTATCAATTTAAGATATGTAAAATATCATGGATCTCAGCTCTGATTTATACAAGACAAATTTAGTGTTTCCAAATTATTTAATATCATTGGGCCTTTCTTTCCTCACCTGTAAAATGGGAATAACAATACCTACCATTAAGATTTGTGCAGACACTGTAGCACCATCCTGAACTCACCTTCCCCCATGGACACAACAAATCTACGATACATATGAAGTAATTCACTCTAAAAAGACCGGAAAATTAAAGAAAATGAGACCCCACAACCAAGGATAAAAGGATATCACTGAGACGAGAAGGAGAGGCAGAGACCTGGACTCACCTGGGGGAAAAACTGCACCCCAACCACAGTGAGTTATCACCCCATTGGGAATGATATCAAAGATATGGAACTTTTCCATGAGAACTGAAGGATTCAAGCTCCATATTAGGCACCCTAACCCTTAGATCCTGCATAGGAGAGACAAGCCCCTAAAACACTGGGCTTTAAAAATCAATAGGAATTTTGTTCAGGAAAACTATAACTGTAGGGATGGAAAGCCTGCCCTTAAAAGGCCTAAGCAGACTTACTCCACCTGGAAATCAGTGCAAAAGCACTAATTTGAAAAGCACATGGATCACAGGTAAAGGAGACTCATTTGCTAACCTTAAAGAATCTGTTGGAGAAGCAAGAAATATCAGGGACTTCCCCAAGGGACAAAGACTAACAGGAGGCATTTTTGTGATTAGTCCACCTTGCTAACACTGGTGCTGGTGGGTGCCATTATGGAATTCTCCCTTTAATTTGCTAGTATCAGAGGATGTGACCAGCTGAGCACACTGGCCACCAACATGCTGCAGCAGTAGAAGATTGCACATTGCAGCCAGATCAATCATCAGCCCTGCCCACCAACATGCCACAGCCATGGACTGCGGCAACAAGAGGGTTGCACACAAACCATATAGGGACACCTCTTGAGTGCCCGGTGCTGGTGACCAGGAGAAATTGTGCTTCTGGGTCCCAGAAAACATCTCCTACATAAGACTACTCCAGCATGATTGAGAGAGGTAACTGACTTTCCTAATACATAGAAACAAAAACAAAGAGTTAAGCAAAATGAGAAGACAGAAATAATATGGTCTAAACAAATGAAGATAAATCCTCAGAAAAAGAATTAAATGAAATGGAATTAAGCAAACTAACTGATAAAGAGGTCCAAGTAAAAGTCATAAAGAAGCTCAATGAACTCAAGAGAATTGGATGAGCACAATAGAACTTCAACAAAGAAACAGAAATATAAGAAAGTACCAAACAGAAGTTATAACTAAATTTAAAAGTATACTAGATGGGTTCAAAAGCAGACTGGATAAAATAGAAAGAATCAGTGAACTGGAAGACAAAGCAAATGAATTCACCCAGAAAAAGCAAAAAAAAATTTTTTAAGAAGTGAAGATACTTTAAGGGACCTTTGGGAGAAGATTAAGCATCATTTGCATTATAAAGATCCCATAAGAAAAAAGAGAGATAAAGGGCCAGAAAATTTATTTGAAGAACTAAAGACTGGAAACTTCCCTAATCTGGGGAAGGAATTATAATCCAGGTCCAGAAAGCCCTGAGAATTTCAAATAAGATGAATCCAAAGAGAACCACACACATTGTAATTAAAACAGTAAAAATTTAAATAGAGAACCTTAAAAGCTGCAAGAGAAAACCTACTTTAACAAACAAGGAAAATTTCATAAGGCTTTCAGCAGATTTTTCAGTAGAAACTTTGCAGGACAGAGGGAGTGGCATGAGATAGTCAAACGCTGAAAGGAAAAAGCTTCCAAGCAAGAATTCTCTACCCAATAAGGTTGTCATTTAGATTTGAAAAAGAGATTAATAGCTTTCCAATAAGAAAAGCTATGTTCATCACTACTAAATGGGCCCTACCAGAAATATTAAAAGGACTTCTTCAAGCCAAAAATTAATGGCACTATTTAATAATAAAACATACAAAAGTAAAAATATCACTGGAAAAGGTAACTATATAACAAAGATAGTAGATCAATCACTTATAAAGCAAGCATGAAGGTTAAAAGACAAAAGTAGTAAAACTAACAAAGATTATAGTAATTAAAGGAAGTATAAAATAAGTAGATGTGAAATGTTTCACCAAAACTATAAAACATGGGGGAGGTTAAAAAGGTAAAGCTTTGGAATATGTTTAAAATTAAGATGGTATCAACTTTAAAAAGATTGCTATTTATATGTGATATTTTATATGAACCTCATGATAACTACAAGGAAAAAGCTTTTTTTTGTGTGTGTGTATATACACACAAAAATGAGAAAGAAATCTAAACATAACTAAGAAAAGCTATAAAGCCACAAGTGAAGAAAGAAACAGAAGAAAAAAACAGAGAACTACAAAAGCATCCAGAAAACAATTTAAAAAATAACAATAAGTATATACTTATCAATAATTACTGTAAATGGACTAAATTTGCCAATCAACAGACACAGCATGGCTGAATGGATTAAAAAACAAGACCCATCGATATGCTGCCTACCAGAGACTCACTTCAGAAGTAAGGACACACAGACTAAAAGTAAAGAGATGAAAAAGATATTCCATGCAAATGTAAATTTAAAAAATCTAGAATAGCTTTACACACATATCAATGAAAATGACTTTAAACAAACTGTAATAAAAGACAAGAAGTGCCTTACATAATGATAAAGGAGTCAATCCAGAAGGAGATATAATATTCATAAATATATATGCACTCAACATAAAGCACCAAAATATACAAAGCAAATATCAACAAATCTAAAGGGAGGAATTGAAAGCAATACAATGATAGTAGAAGAGTGTAATACCTCTCTTTCATCAATGGATAGATTATCCAGACAAGAAATCAATAAAAACATCACCCTTAAATAACACATTAGACCAGATAGATTTAAGAGATCTATGTAGAACACTCCATCCAAAAGAAGAGTACACATTTTTCTCAAGTGCACATGGAACATTCTTCAGGATAGATCCCATGTTAAGCCATAAAACAAGTCTCAATAAATTAAAAGAAAACTGAAATCATATCAAGCATCTTTTCCAACCACAATGATATGAAACTAGAAGTAAATTACAAGAAGAAAACTGCAAAAATGTAGAGATCAAACAACCAATGGGTCATCAAAGAAATCAAAGGAGAAATAAATAAGTACATGAGATAAATGAAAACAGAAATACAACATACCAAAATCTATGGGACATAGCAAAAGTGGTTCTAAGAGTGAAGTTCACAGCAATACAGGCCTACCACAAAAACAAGAAAAATCTCAAATAAACAATCTAACTTTATACCTAAAGAAACTAGAAAAAGAAGAGCAAACAAAGCCTAAAATTAGCAGAAAGAAGGAAATAATAAAGATCAGAGTGGAAACAAATGAAATAGAGACTAAAAAGACAATAGAAAAGATCCATGAAATTAAGAGTAGGTTCTTTGATGGGGTGTTTAGGTGGCTCAATTGGTTAAGCTTCTGACTCGATTTCAGCTCAGGTGATGATCTCACAGTCCATGAGTTCAAGCTCCACATCAGGCTCTATGTTAACAGCAGTGGAGCCTGTTTGGGATCCTCTCTCTCCCCCTCTGTCTCTGCCCCTTCCCCTCTCTCATGCATTCTCTCTCTCTCTCTCAAAATAAATAAGTAAATAAACTTAAAAAAAAGAGTAGGTTTTTTGAAATTATAAACAAAATTGCAATCCCTTACCTAACTACCAAAAAAAAATCAGAGAGGACTTAAATAAATAAAAAAATAAAATAAAATCAGAAATGAAGGGAGAGATTAAAACTCCTCCTGTATATCTACGGTTGATACCATAGAAATACAAAAGATCCTAAGAGATTACTATGAACAATTATATGCTACCAGCTTGGACAACCTAGAAGAAATGGATAAATTCCTAGAAACTTATAATCTTCCAAGACTGAGCTAGGGAGAAAGAGGATCTGAATAGACTGATTACTAGTAGGAAATTTGAAACAGTAATAAAAAACCTACCAATAAATAAAAGTCCAAGATCAGACTAAACATTCAAAGAAAATTTAATATCTATCCTTTCAAACTCTTCCAAAGACATTTTATGAGATCAGCATACCTTTAATACCAAAACTAGACAAGGACACCAAACACACAAAAGAAAACTACAGGCAAATATCTTTGATGAACATAGATGCAAAAAATTTCAATAAAATATTGGCAAACTAAATCCAACAACACATTAACAGGATCATATGTAATAGCCAAGTGGGATTTATTTCAGGGATGTAATGATGGTTCAACATCCACAAGTCAATCAACATGATATACTATATTAACTAAAAGAAGAATACAAATCATATGATAATCTCAATACACATAGAAAAAGTATGTGATAGAATTCAACATCCATTTATGAAAAAAACCTCTCAATAATATGGGGTAGAGGAAATGTACCTCAACATAATAAGGGCCGTGTATAACAATCCTACAGCTAACATCATAATCAATGGTGAAAAGCTGAAAAGTTTTTCTCTCAGAACTAAGACAAAGATGCCTATGTACTCTTTCTACTTCTATTTAACACAGTATTAGGAGTCCCAGCCACAGTTATTAGGCAAGAAAAAGAAATAAAAGGCATCCAAACTGGAGAGGAAGAATTAAAGTTGTCACTATTTCAGATGACATGACATTATATATATTAAAAAAAAAAAGTCTAAAGACTGGGCACCTGGGTGGCTCAGTCGATTGAGCATCCAACACTTGATTTTGGCTCAGGTCATGATCCCAGGGTTGTGAGACTGAGCTCCACTTTGGGTCCCACACTGAGCATGGAGCCTGCCTAACATTCTCTTTCTATCTCCCTCAGCCCCTTCCTCCAACTCACATTTTCTCTCTTTCTAAAAAACAACACAAAATAACAACAACAAATCCCCACAAATCTCTAAAGAATCAACACACACAAAACTGTTAGAACCAATAAATGAATTAAGTAACATTACAGGATACAAAATCAATATAAAAAATATGAGGCATTTCCATAAATTAATGAAATATCAAAAAGGGAAATTAGAAAATAACCCTATGTACAATTGTATCAGAAAGACAAAAATTTCTAAAAACAAATTTAACCAAGGGAGTGAAATACCTGTATATTGAAAACTATGACACTGATGAAAGAAACTGAAGAAGACTTGAATAATGGAGAAATATTCCATGCTCATAGATTGGAAGAATTAATTACATTAAAATACCCATATTACCTAAGGCAATCAATAAATTCAGTGTAACAAATTCCAGTGACACACTTAGAAGAACTAGAACAAATAATGCAAAGATTTGTATGGATTCACTAAAGATCCTGAATAACCAAAGCAATCTTGAGAAAGAAAGCTGTAGGTATCACACTGTATGATTTCAAACTATAATACAAAGCTATAGTATCAAAATGGTATGGTTTGATTACAAAAATGGACACTCAGATAAATGTAACAGAATTGAGAGCCTAGAAATAATCCCACACATATATGGATAATTATTCTTTGACAAAGGAGACAAGAACATACAATAGAGAAGGAAAAATCTCCTCAATAAAGAGTGCTGGGAGGGGTACATAGGTGGCTCAGTTGGTTAATCATCTGACTCTTGGTTTAGGCTAGGTCATGATCTCATGTTTCATGAGTTTGAGCCCCACAATGGGTTCTATGTGATAGCATGGAGCCTACTTGGGATTCTCTCCCCCATCCCACCTACCCTGCTTGTACTCTCTCTCTCTCTTTCTCAAGATAAACTTAAACAAAATAAAATAAATGGAGCTGGGAAAACTGGGCAGCCACATGCACAAAAATGAAACTAGACCACTATCTTACACCATATACAAAACTCAAAATGGACTAAAGACCTGAAGGTAAGGACCTGAAAGCATAAAATTCCTAGAAGAAAACAGAAGACAGTAAACTCCTTGACTTTGGTCTTACCAACATCTTTGTGGATCTGACTCCAAAGGCAAGGGAAACAAAGTTGAAAATAAACAAATGGGACTAAATCAAACTAAAAAGATTCTATACAGCAAAGGAAACCATCATCAAAACAAAAAGTCAACCTAATGAATGGGAGAACATATTGCAAACCATATATAGGATACAAGGCTAATACTCAAAATATATATAGAAATAGAACAACACTCAAGAACAAAACCCCAAACAACCCAATTTAAAAATGAGCAGAGAATCTGAGTAGAGATTTCTCCAAAGAAGATACAGATGTTCAACAGGCATATGAAGAGATGCTTAACATCACTAGTTATTGGGGAAATGCAAATCAAAGCACAACGCTATTGTCACCTAACACCAGTTAGAAGGCCATTATCAAAAACAGTGTTGGAGTGGATGTGGAGAAAAGGGAACCCTCACACTATAGGTGGAACTGTTAATTGGTGCAACCACTACAGAAAATAGTATGGAGCTTCCTCAAAAAATTAAGAATAGAACTACCAGATGACCCAGATATCCTACTTGTTGGAATTTATCTGAAGAATATAAAAACATTAGCTTGAAAATATATATGCACACCTATATGCATTGCAGCATTATTTACAATAGTTAAGATACAGAAGCAGCCTAAGTGTCCATTGATAGATGAATGAATAAAGATGTGGCATATTTATACAGTGGAATACTGCTCAGACATAAAGAATAAGATCTGTCATTTGCAGCAACATGGATAGATCTCAAAGATACAATATTAAGTGAAATAAGTCAGATGAAGAAAAAGAAATACTGTATGATTTCACTCATATGTGGAATCTTAAAAAAATCAAAATCATATGTAGAATCTAAAACAAGACAAAACAAATGAATAAACAAAGTAAAACAAAAACAAACTCATAGATACAGAGAACATACTAGTGGTTGCCAGGGATATGGGGGTGAAGGAGTGAAAGATATGGGTGAAGGGGGTCAACTGTATGGTATGGTAATAGATGGTAACTGACTTGTGGCCATGATTACTTTGTAGTGTATTAACAGATTTCAAATTATAAAGCTATACACCTGAAACTTATGTAATAATAATAATAATAGCAATAATAATAAAAATTTTGTTGTAAACATTGGAAATAAATTCTGTAGAGACTGACCACGTCTTGCACATCAGAGATGATTATTAAATTTTGACTGTTATGATTATAATTATGATAAGGAGGATTATGTCTTCAACTACCTTGCTCTTCCTTCCCTCTGTCACAATCACCTGGAAAAAACCCAAATCTGATTAAATCCAATCTTCTACTATTTTCATATCTGTTAAACATTGCTGACCTCATCTTAAATTCAAAACCACATATCTCAAGTAGGTTCCTGGTGCTTCTCAGCAATCTTGCTTCATTTCCTTAGTCAATCCACTCCAAGGAGTCCCGCAATGACTCCTTCAGTTTTTTATTTCATTGGGAATAGGAAATAGGAAAAACCAAGAAGATAATTTCCACACTCTCCTACTAACTCATCTATTAGTCAACTTGGACCTGTGCCTGAATGTTTATTTTTCTTTTTTTCCAAACACAAATGTTCTGCTCCTAAGGCCAAACTTTCCCCTTGTGAAATGGATCCCATTCTCTCTGGTCTCCTCCACTTTTTCCATTACTCTGTTACATTATAATTCGTTCCCACTCTACTGCTCATTTCCATTAGTTCCATCAACAACACACTTCTGACTCCTCGTTCTCTAGCTATCAATCATTTTCTCTGTTCTTTTTCAGCTCAACACTTTGAGAAATTTGCCTCTTCTAGAAGTTTTACTTTCCTAGCTTTAATTTCTCAGGAATTTATTCTATTTGTGCTTTTGATCATCGTGTACTACCAAAACTTCTTTGTCAATGTCACTAATGACCTTTACATCATCAAATCCTATGGTCAATTCTCAGTACCCATCTTATTCGACCTATTGGTAGCATTTAATGTAAATTGTTACCACGTTTTAAAACACTTAATTCATTTTATCCCTGGGATACTACTATTTTGGGGCCTCTTTCTACCTTACTGTCTGTTCCTTCTTCCTTTTCTTGACTGGTTCCTCTTCAGCTGAACAAGGCTATGCCTTAGGGCTCAGTCCTTGAGTCTTGTCTTTATCTCTATTTATTCTCTGAATGATCTCATCCAGTTCCATGGCTTCTTTCCATTGATAATACAACATTTTTATGTCCAGTCTATTCTTTAAAATTTTTTTTTAATGTTTTGTTTATTTCTGAGAAGGGAGAGAGACAGCATGAGCAGGGAGGGTCAGAGAGAAAGGGAGATACAGAATCCGAAACAGGCTCCAGGCTCTGAACTAGCTGTCAGTACAGAGCCTGACGTGGGACTTGAATCCACAAACCGTGAGATCATGACCTGAGCCGAAGTCAGACGCTTAACCAACTGAGCCACCCAGGCGCCCCAATGTCCAGCCTATTCTTGCCCCTGAACTCTAGACTCATATTTCTAACTGCTTACTTGACATTTCCCCTTAATTGCCTAATAAACTTTTCAAACCTAACAAGCTCCTCAAGCCAAACTCTGGTTTCCCATTTCCCTCTAAATCTGTTCTTTCCACAGATTTCTCTCTGGCAATCCCATTCTTCCAGTTATGCAGGTAAAATAAAACCTTGAACCATCCTTGATTTTTCTCTTTCTGTCATATTACGAATCCAATTCTTCAGCAAATCCTGTCTACCTTTGAAGGAGGTAGGCTATTTCTTTCCACTTCTCTAGCTACCACTCTGGTTTGGGTTATCATCATTTTCACTTGTATATGCAGTAGCCTCCTAACTGGTCTTCCTGGTTCTATCCTTGCTGCACTGAAGACTCCTCCATAGCAGCCAAAATAACTCTTTTAAAACACTTTTGTGATGAAATCTGAGTCCTTAGGCCTTCATAACTGTGGTCTATCCTAGTAATCTCTCTGATCTTGTCTGCTCTTATACTTGGTTTTGTTCATCAGTTGACTCCAGGCATATTAGCTCCTTACTAGTCCTCCACTATCCCAAGCATACTCCAACCTTGGAAATTTATACATAGAAGGTTCTTCCACCAGCTAGCTACATGGATAACTTTCTTACTTCCTTCAAGACTTTGCTCAAAAGTCATTATTCAAGATATTTCTCTAATCAGATTATCTAAAATAGCACCCCAATTCCTCTCTATGTCCTAGGTTCTGTTTTAGTTTTTTTAAGTTTCTATTTTAATTCCAGTTAGTTAAAATACAGTGCTGTAGTAGTTTTGGGTGTATAATATAATGATTCAACAATTCCATACATCACCCGGTGTTCATCATGACAAATGTACTCCTTAATCCCCATCACCTATTTAGCCCATTCACTCCCCACTCCTTACTCCCCTCCCTTCTGGTCACCATCAGTTTGTTCTCTATAGTTAAGAGTCTGTTTCTTGATTGGTCTCAATCTCTCTTTCTCTCCCCCCCCCACCTTTGCTCATTTGTTTTATTTCTTAAATTCCACATATGAGTGAGATCATATGATATTTTTCTTTCTCTGGCTGGCTTATTTCACTTAGCATTATATTCTCTAGCTGTATCCATGTTGTTGCAAATAGGAAAATTTCATTCTTTTTAATGGCTGAATAATCCACTCTATGTATGTGTGTGTGTGTGTGTGTGTGTATACACATACATACATACACCACATCTTCTTTATGCATTCATCAATCAGTGGACAACTTGGTCTTCTTCCATAATTTAGATATTGTAAATAATGCTGCCATAAACATAAGTGTGCATGTATCCCTTTGAATTATTGTTTCTGTATTCTTTGGGTAAATACCCAGTAGTGTGAATGCTAGATCATAGGGTAGTTCTATTTTTAACTTTTTAAGGAAACTCCATACTGTTTTTTACAATGGCTGCACCAATGTCTGCTTTAATTTTTTTCATAGTAGTTATTGCCACCTGGCTTCAGTATATATTTTCCTATTTGTTTATGTTTTGTGTTCCTATGGTGTTGTGATATATAATAAGTAATATATTATATCTCCATTCCATTTCTGGCACAGAGCTCCTAAAAGCATTGGAATTTCCAGTGATGAGAGTGATAAAGGTATGGATTATTATGTTAATAAGGTAACTTATGCTTTGTGCTTCTGGATGGGGGGTTGGTTGCCAGTAGAACAAATCATATCATTAGTGGGTTGGAACTTCAGTCCCACTCCCTCCATGCACATTCAGGGTAGAGAATAGGGGCTCTGGATAGAGTTCAATTACCCAATCACCAATGGCCAGTGATTTAATTAATCATGTCTGTGTAATGAAACCTCCATAAAAAAATAAAGACAGGGTTCAGAGAGCTGCCATGTTGGTGAACATGTGGGGATTTGGTGAGACTGGGCTAGGAAAGGACTGGGAAACTCTGTACCCCTTCCTCATACCTTGTCCTATATATCCCTTTCACCTGGTTGTGTCTGAGTTATATCTTTTTATAATAGACTAGTAATCTTAAAATGCTTCTCTGCATTCTATGAATCATTCTGGCAAATTAATTGATTCCAAGAAAGGGGTTGTTGGAACCTCTCATATATAGCCAGTATGTCAGAAGCACAGGTGACAATCTGGACTTGTGATTGGCATTTGAAGCAAAGGACAGGCTTATGGGACTGCATAAGGATATTACTGCTATGTCCATATATACATAAATATATATATATACATATATAAACATGTATATATTTATATGTGTACATATACACATATATACACACAGACACACAAATACATATATGCATACATATATAAGTATATACATGTATATACTTATATACATGTATATGCATATACATATGTATATTTGTATTATATGTGTGTGCATTTATATCTTGGCTGAATAAATTACAATTCAGAGGACCTCCAACTAGGTCTAAGTTATTTTTATCTGGGGGCAGTAGTCAAAGCCTGAACTACTCTGTGGGGCACTTTCTCTACCTAACCTCTTGCTCTGCTTGCTTTGGAGTATATTCTTCTCATTGTCTCACCCAAGTTTGCCTTCTGCTGATACAAACCAGTATTTCTGCCTCAGATCTCACCTAAACATAGCCAATAGCTGCAACTATTACGTTTGCCTGACTTTAAATAGCCATGCCTAGCCTGACTGTGATTTGCCCTGACAAATCAATTTCCCTACTGTATACTCTACATGCTACCTGGTGGCATAGCTGGTATCAGCTTCGTGTACCATAACTTCCTGCCCAGTACTTCACCTATTATACTGTACTCTAAGTGCATTCCTATGGAAGGAGAAAGAAAATAACTCAAATACATTTCATCAAGTAGTTTCTGAGAGACTTATACAGCCTTCAATAAAACATGGGAATATACACTTTTTAAACAGTCAAATGTCTTGTCTGGAACCAGACTTGAAGAAAGCTATAGCCACTACTGGGGGTTTGGACTGTTCTTCAAGTCTCATGATGTCTTATCCATTGATTTTTTTGACTTCTGGAGAAATCATCACTTTCTCAATAGTCACTTAATGGAAGAGACAATCTCTTTCAATGAAGCAGCCATTGACAATACAAAAATCTTTGCAGGAGTGTTTATAGGTTCTTAGTGGGAGCAAGCAATACCACATAATCTAGAAGGCAATCTAGTAAAATGTAATATCTTACAAAATGTGCAATTTTTTTGGCCTAGACTTTCATTATAAGAAATTTACCATACAGATATACTCATTTAAATGTATCATAATATAAATTTAAGGATGTCTGTTTAGCATTATCTAAACTTAGCAGGGTCTTGGTTAAAATGGACTTTGGGAAATGAATTTTTATGTAATCATTACAAAATATATGAAAGATGGCTATAACATACAAGTGATTACAAAGCATATTATAAAACATTATCTAAAGTATGAACACATTAATTTAAAATGCTTATTTTGTGAATACAAGTCCAGAAGACTATGTTAAAATTGTTAACAGTAGATACCTCTAGGATTGGGATTATACGGAGGGTGTGTATTGCAGGGATAGGGAGGAGAATGTGTGGAGATGAGGGGAACTCTCTTGGTCTATTTTTATCATTTCATACTTGAAGATAAAATTATAAAGTGATTTAAAATAAAAGCAATTCAATATTTTAATTATGAAAAAAATATTCCTGAGAGTATCTGAAATTTCTAGTACAATAATATTCCTTGGGATTGATGTTATTGTCTATGCCAATCTTGTGTCACTTTATGTCTTCCAGCATCAAGAAATATTTGGGGTCAATGGGGCCATTATTTCCTTATCTTCTCATCACAGTGGGACCAGTATTTATCCTCAGGTATGCCTTCTTATAATTGGGTTTTCATAAAACATTCAAAAAACTCTATGAATAGATATATTAGCTACTTTAATATATCTAAATCAATCTCTCACTGTCTCTGTCTCAGTGTCTCCCACCTCTCTCTCTGTCTCATTATTTATCTATCATCTATCTATCTATCTATCTATCTATCTATCTATCTATCTATCTATCATCTATCTATCCATCTATCTTTATCAATCAGCTATCTACCATTTAAATTCAAATACTGCAAAACAGTTCCAGGACTTTAATTTAAAATTGCAAAAACTGGATTTGTTGATGAAAGACCCACCTTTGAAGGTCTTCTGACACCAATAAAAGATATGAGCCATATTTTCAGGTTCTATGGCAGCAGCAGTGTCCCTTGAGGGTCTGTTTGCTACTCATTTTCTCCCCATGCACTCAAAAGCTATCTCATTGCTGTGAAGTGTTCTTCAGATATTGACAGGCAGAACAAGCCTGAAAATAACATCTCAGAAGCTTGGGGGCAAATACTTACTGCTGCAAAAGAAACAAACAAAAATCATATTTTGTGATTTTCTTTTTAAAAAAGTAAAAAGGACGAGAGAAATTGGTGTTTCTTAATGTTTGCTAACCAAGTTCCTTGGATTGGAAAGAGATTGCCTTCTTTCATGCTGAGAGAAGCAGAAATGGAAATTATTCCCATCGTTGCTTAGCTCAAACACTTGGGAATTTATTGACAGCTCAGCAAAAGCAATTAAAGACAAGGAGAAAAGGCTAAGCAGCCTGTATTCGGGCAAGTCCTTCTTAAGATATAAATATATGAGACCAGGTGCCCTTTAAGGCTATTAAAGGAACTCATGAAAAAAAAAAAAAAAAGAAGCTATTCAGATTAACCTTACAAAACAGCAATAGCTGTTTCCCTTTGGGCCCTCCTGCTTCAGTCTGTACTCTCCTCTTCCTCACTCTGATGACCCATCCAGCTTGCCTTCTTAGACCAGTCCTATTCTCTAAGGGCCTAGGTGTTGGGCATACGTGTAGTGGAAAGAACCCCTGACTCATCTTCAGGTTCTTTGGCTTTTAGAGTTTCCTTATAAGATGTCATGAGGATTAAACGGCATAAAATAAGCATAAGAGCTTGTGGCCTATCAAATATTATATAGAAATAAATTTGTTATCATGTTCTGCCCCTATTACTCAAAGCTCTATGAACTTATGCAGATCACTTTACCTCCCTGGGCTTTTGTTTCCTTGGCTATAGGTAAAGATGAAGACACTGGAGTCCTCTCCAGCAGTAAGGTCCTGTGTTAGCAACTAAAATGGCTAAAAGCCATTTTAAACAAAAGTTTTTCTAAACCACCTATTTAGCTCAAGAAAGTGATTAATAACCCCATGAAGATAACAGCAGAACTATTTTTGGGCAGAAGAGAATGGGAGGAGCTTTTCATTGTTCTCAAATCTTGGTGGTTTTGTTGAATGGAGCTGGGAATGGCATGTCCATCATTCAGGAAGGAACATTAGGTACGGAATCAATCCTGTGTGAATATCCTTAGGCTAGCAACTCATTATGTGAAGTTTTTTTAAGTAATGTTTTTAATGTTTTATTTATTTTTAAGAGAGAGAGAGAGTGGGGAGGGTCAGAGAGAGCGGGAAACAGAATCTGAAGCAGACTCCAGGCTCTGAGCTGTCAGCACAAAGCACAAAGTCAGGCTCAAACTCATGAACTGTGAGATCATGACCTGAGTCCAAGTTGAACGCTTAACCCACTTAGCCACTCAGGCGCCCCTGTGAAGTGAAGTTTTAATGGAAGTTTTCTTTGGTTAATGAACAAACACAAAATCATTAGATTTTTTTTTAAAAGAAAAGAATCTTTTTCTCTTATGAACCAGCTACTTAAAAAAATTATAGTATTGNAAGGGGGGAAATGGTGGGGGAAAGGGAGAGAGGCAAACCATGAGAGACTCTTGAATGCTGACAAAAACTATGGACTGATGGATGTCGGGTGGGGGGACGGGCATGGAGGAGGGCACTTGTGGGGATGAGCACTGGGTGTTATGTGGAAACTAGTTTGTCAAACTATTTGAAAAAAAATAAAAATAAAAAAATAAAAATATAAATCCTAAAAAAAAATTATAGTATTGAAATTTTCTAAAATTCTGAGAATTTTTCCAATTTTAGGGATTACTATAATATAATTAGGCATGTGGATCACTTGCTGAATAAACCAAGATGATTGTTATTAGTCCAATGATTTAAGAAAAGCAGGGCTCACTATCCAGACACAGCTGGTACTCAGTATCTGATTTATCAGCTGCTTTTAACATCCAGGGTACTTGTGTTTTTCAAAGAAGTATTTGTAAGGGTTCCAATCATCTGGATTACATAGCATATTTATACCTTTTCCCTGGATTAAAGAATTATCTGTAGTAGGGATTAGGTTGAGGCCACAATTAAAAGAGATTTTAATAGGACTGGCACCCTAGATGCTAATAGGACATTTATATTATCTGTAGTTGTGGATATGTCATCTCATCTATCTTCTCATGATCCTGGAAAAGAGTCAGAGTGGCAGATTAAAGAAGGCCACAGTGTTTTTTAAAACATTCCTCCTATGGAGAGGTAGGCTGTGTGTCCCCTGTTCTTGGATCTGAGTTGGCCCTGTGGCTATTGTAACCAGTAGAATATGTAGGAGTAGCAGTGTGTCTGTTTCTGTGCCCAGGCCTAAAAAATGGTCTGTGTCTACTTTTTGTCTTTGAACAATTTCTCTAAGAGCCTTGAGCTTCCATGTTATAAGTCACCTACTTTGAAACGTCATGCTAGAGATATCACATGGGGGTCCCTTGAGCTACAGTCCAAGCAGTCCTGGCCTTCCACATAATCCTACTAAGGCACAGATATGTGAGTGAAGGCATTTGAATCTTCAAAAGAGCCTATACCCAAGCTGACTGAGTGATCTCAGTCAATGCTGCATTGAGCACATAGATCATCTAGCTATGGTCTACAGAATCTCCTGATTCAGAGATCATGAGCTGTGATGAAATGGTTGTTGAAGCCATTATATAATCATTATCTTAATTGATCTCCATAAGTCTTTTAGGCAGGCTGGTCGGTCCTGTTCGTCATTTTATAGACAAAGACACTGAGGATATAGATAACTAATAAAATGATCCCATTTCATAGATGAACTTTGAACTGAGGTTCAAAGAGCTGTTGTGACTTGCTTGAAGACTTGAATCCAAACACTCTTACTAGAAATATAGTCTATTATACTACATGTCTTCTTTATGATAATAATGCTTTTTTCATTCTAAGAAATGGCCTTTTTAATCGGAAGATATACATGATGTATCATGAATTGTTTACATCGTTTCAGAAAGCTTAGGGCAAAATTTAAAGTTCAATTTTATTAATTATTGATTTTACTTATTCCTAGTTTTCTATTTCTAATTTACTAACATATCTTGTGCTTTTTGCAGTAAGCTGGTATGAATCTTTTTAGAGAAAAGTGGGATGTTAATAAATTCACTAAAACACTACCAAACTCAATAGATGGCTCTATTTTAGAGCTGCCAGATAAAATATAGGATATAAATATGGGACATTTTATATTAAAATATATTCATCATTCATGTGAAATTCAAATTAATTGGGGAATCCCACATTTTTGTTTGCTAAATCTGGCAAACATCCACTGTGCCAACTCCAAAAAATTGCTTCCTATCTATTAACTTTGGTACTCATTTCCTTCAGGGGAATCTCAACTGACATTTGTAGTTCAAACCTACCTTGGATGGGAAATGGCAAATGGGTAACCAGAGTTCAAGAAGATTTATATGAAGCCTGAGGGAGTGTCTTCACCAAACATTATCTCTAGGTAGAACCCCAGCAGAAGCAAAGTTGATTTATTTCCTGCTTCCTTTCTTCAACATGTCTGCCCATCTCTTTTTCAGTTCTGGCATCCATTCTCACAAAGCCCTGCTCAAACTAGCTCTTATTGTCTAATTATTTGTGTATTAAATATATATTGAGCATCTACAATATGCCAGACACAGTAATCAACAGCTGAAGATTGAATTCATAGAAGAAAGGCCTCAGGGCATAAGAGAAAGGAATTACCATATACTAAATAAATATTTTGCATATACTAAAATTTTTTTGCATTACATTTTTCCATTTTTATTTTTAATTTAAAAAAAAATTTAAATGTTTTACTTATTTCTGAGAGAGAGAGAGAGACAGAGTGAGCAGGGGAGGGTCAGAGAAGA
Organism: Crocuta crocuta; assembly: GCF_008692635.1. NCBI lineage: Eukaryota > Metazoa > Chordata > Mammalia > Carnivora > Hyaenidae > Crocuta > Crocuta crocuta. The sequence goes on along the minus strand of NW_027530999.1, from coordinate 883,690 downwards.
GGGAGACACAGAATCTGAAACAGGCTCTAGACTCTGAGCTGGCTGTCAGCACAGAGCCCGACGGGGGGCTCGAACCCACTAACCGTGAGATCATGACCTGAGCCGAAGTCGGACGCTTAACCGACTGAGCAATCCAGGCGCCCCTATTTTTCCATTTTTAGCAAAGTCCTGTAGGGGAGGTCTAATAAAGAAATTCCTATCTGAGCTGAGAGTTGATAGATAAGTAGGAGTGATTCCATACTCTGGTCCAGTCTTAAGAATTTTCTGATTTCTACTCTTATAAAAAACATTTTTCTCAAAATAAATTCTAAACAGATTTGTTTTACTAGTCCTAAATTAGGTTTAGACAGTCAAAGTAAAATGGAGATCTGGAATAAATATCTAGATAATTTGAACGAACTTCCTGCTGCTGAGGAAAAAGGAGCAGGGAACCAGATATAAACAGATTGGAGTCAGAAGACCTAGATTCATATTTTGACTGCCATTTATTAGTCATGTGATGATGGTCAGCACTCTTAGGCTCTATATCCTCAGTGTCTTTGTCTATAAAATGACAGACAGGAACTACTAGCCTAACAGACTTATGGAGATCAATTAAGATGATTATATAATACAAAACCATCACTATTAACACCTTGTAATATTAAAATAATAATAGTGACCATTTGCCTTGGATGGCAAATGGAAAACATGTTCACTAATCAGTTCAATGGAGAAGCATATAAGCAATATACTACCATTTGTTGGATGGATATTTAGAAGTTAAGCCTAACCTCCAGCTAATAGCAGTATTCTTATTTAAAAAATTTTTCTTAGACTCTTTTATGTCTATTCTAATGGAGCATTTTATAATCCATACTAAATTTCTGTACTTCACAATGATTAGAACTGGAATTAATCCTCATGGTGTCTGTACATAGTCTACAATTTTGAACATTTCAACTACAGAATATCACAAAATAGCCTTTATTTGCAGAGTGGCCACCTGTACTTTTCACTTGGGGCAAACATGTTTTGAGAGTCTTGTATTTACAAGATGCAGTGATAAAATTATAATAATAGTTTCTAATTTATCATAATGTCTTGCCTTACATAGTACAAACTGTTCTCAGATTCAAATGACCCTCATTGATATGCACATACCCTCCCAACATAGTTAGGGAATGTGCCATCATCCTGATTTGACTTCACCACTATGGGTCCTAGGTCCATTCCACTGCTTCTCCTCATGTGATTAAAAAAATCATAGTTTAATCAATTTAATGTCCATAACTTAGACAAGAGAAAAAGAGAGAACTAGAAACTAATTTAGTGAAATCAGTTTTTCAATTTAAATCTCAGTTATTGATTTCGCAGATATTTGTTTTCCTATTTTTTATCTGGATATTAGAGGATCATTTATTTTTTTTAATTGAAGTATAACTGACATACAATATCCTATTAGTTTCAGGTGTATGTCATAGTGATTAGACATTTTTATATGATTCACATGATAAGTGTAATTACCATCTGTCACTATACAAAGTTATTATAATATTATTAATTATCTTCTCTATGCTATACATTATATCCCCATGACTTATTTTATAACTGCAAGTTTGTACCTCTTAATCCCTATCAACTATTTTCCTGCCCCCCAAACCCTCTCCCCTCTTGTAACCAGCAGTTAATTTCTTATATATATGAGTCTGTTTCTATTTTGTTTTGTTTATTTTTCAGATTCCACATATAAATGGATTTATATAGGATGTGGACAAAGTGGAACCCTCATCCACTCTTTGTAGGAATGTGAATTGGTATAGCCACTATAGAAAAAAAATATGGAAGTTCTTCAAAAAATCTAAAAATAGAACAACCATATGATCCAGAAATTTAACTTCTGGGTATTTATCTGAAGAACATGAAAACACTAATTTGAAGAGATATACGCACCCCTATGCTCACTGCGTCATTATTTACAATAGCCAAAATATGGAAGCAAACTCAGTGTCCATCATAGATGAAGGATAAGGAAGATGTGATATATATAAAATAGAAAATTATTCAGTCATAAAAAAGAATAAAATTTTGCCATTTGCAATAACATGGATGGATGTAGAGGGTATTATGGTAAGTGAAATAAGGCAGACAGAGAAAAATGTCACTTAATCATTACTAATGAGATGGGACAGAACAATATTCTAAATGAGATGGAGCAGAACAATACTCTAAAACTAATATTTATTTATTTTGAAAGAAAGAGAGAGAGTGCGTGCCCACGCACAAGTTGGGGAGAGGCAGAGAGAAGGGAAGACTGAATCCCAAGCAGGCTCTGCACCATCAGCTCAGAACCCAATGTGGGGCTCAAACTCAGGAACCCTGATATCATGATAAGCCAAGATCAAGACTCTGTTGCTTAAGTGACTGTGCCACGCAGGTGTTAATTATTATAATACTACTTCCCAACTTAACCGACTGTGCCCTGAGAGGTGTTAATTCTTATACTTTAAACTCCATGAAAACTATTTCAAAATAAAAAGAAATCTTTCTCATCTGCTACCCCATCGTCCAATGAAGTTGTCACAGCAGCCATCATTACTTCCTATTTAATTAGAATCTCTTTGAGTCAGATTCATGAACTGAATATTTTTTAACATTCCTAGATTATTCTTACTCACAATGATTTTGAGAACTAGACATTGCACAATGTCTTATAAAAGAAGAGCAAAATGGGCAGAAATCTGTTCTCTTTGCTATTCAAAGTCATTTGCTTGGACAATGGCATCGTTATCTGAAAACTTGAAAATATTTTCACTTCTGTATTGCATAAGTGAATTATGAGATGTCTGAAAAGATTACACTGTACCAAAGGTCTGCTCTATTGTTATCTAAGGAGACTTCATAATATGAAATAAGTGAAAATGGTAAGTGGTAACGTGAACCAATTGCCTAAACTTGTCCAGTTTGTGATTTATGTGAAGTTATGTCAGGATGGTCCTAGTTAGTGCATTGTGTTTAGAGAAAGATTATTAACAATAAAAGGTTCATTTTAATCTGAATTCACATCAAAGACATTATTGATCAATATTTATTGAGCATTCATTACCCACTGGGTATTGAAAAATAGAGCAAAATGTCAAATAAGATGGCTATTTCCTTCTTTTAAAATCCGCTGCTTGGAAGATAGTATATAACAATGGTATGTGATGGCAGAGAAATCCAGATACAAGCATACCTAACCATGGGATTCTGTGAATAGAATAATGTAATTAGGCTGATAATTTTTTTTTTACCTAAAATAGTTTATAATTAGAAAGCTCAGCTAAATTTGCATTTCTCTCATATAGTAGTTTCCAGACTAAATTAATCCATAGTACATAATTGTGAAATTACTTCCAAATGAGAATTTTTACTGTTTTCTTTTAATCAATGCCACCTGCCTTCCTATTAATAACCATGGTTGTTTATATTTTAATTTTTTTCCACTTTGTGCTTATGTAAAATGTCCTTCACTTCAGAGGTAGGTGAAAGCAATTTGAAAGGGTCGTTAAGATTCTTCAGAAGTCACTTTCTGAATGTAAACTATGTTATAATGAGTTATTCCCAAAACAATATTAATCATGACTATCTTGACTCTATTTTTTAAATGAAATACAGTTTTGCTTCAAAACCCATTCAAACAGAAATTTTTAAAAAGATAAACATTTCATCTGGGTGCAATTTTGAAATCTTTTTTTCTGGGTTATGCTTGAAGAGTTTTGAATATGTTCAATTAAGACTTCCCAATTATTTTTTGTGATTGTTGAGTGTGATATTATGGATACAAAAATTCTGAAGAAAGTGGCTAGGCAGAGATCAAATACATTTTCTGTAGGCAGGGAACTTCACCTACAGAGAAGTGATCTTTTTACCATTTGTGCCTAAATAAATGTAGCATGGAATAACCCTATACAGAAAAATTTCATTCTCTAATTTGAGCTGCCATAAAGGAATCCCAGAGAAGGTAGGGGCCATGTCCAACACACAGACCTAGTTGTTTCTAGTTTAAAAAAAAGAAAGAGAAAAAGACAATTATCCTATGAATTACACTCTTTTGCTCTTTTTTATTACACAAAATAGATTTTACTTTGTCAAATGCATTGTTCTATGATAATATAAGAAGCAATAAAATTTATTACAGTATTATTTATAACTTTTATCTGACACTTTCTGATAAGAATCTAAGAAGTAAATATGGCTCCCTTAGATATATGTTTTAGCCAAACTTTCTCAGTATCTTTGACTACTTTTTACAGTTTTCCTGTTCTTCAGTTGATTACTTACTAGTTTTCACTTTTTGTTATAAATGGTTAATTTAAAGCCTAATGTATTGATACATTTTGGGGAAAGAGTGTAGAGTCAGGACACATTTGCATAATTTATACCTTGTCTAAAGTTTACAGAAATGAAAGCATAGAGAAAAAATTTATCTTTACGAATACTAAGGGTATGACCACAGAGTCATATGACAAGGCTCACTAGATTTGATGGGCTTGTCACATATTTGGATAAAGACAAATGAAGATGCTAAGGTTTGGATCAGTATGTGAGTGAAGATGTTCAAGTGATGAAAGAGAGCCATGGGAGAAAAAAATGGCAGTTGTCCATTTGAAACTCAACCTTCTTCCACAGAATAGGACAGGGGCAGGTCTAATGGAAAAATCACATTATGCTACCATTGTAACTCTCTGGTTGTGTTTTAATGAGGAATCTGGTGCATGACTGGAGGCAACATTAAGCCTAAAAAGAGACTGTAAATAATACTTGGTGGTGGTGGTAGTGATAGTGGTGGGAGATTTGTATTACTTACTGGAATCTACAAAAGACTGATAAGGGACACCAAAGCTAGGGAACAGCTAAATACTAGGTACTCTTTCCTTAGAGACCACGGAAAACTCCAAGAATAAGACACTCAAATTTTCAGAGAAGTAGGCAGATACAATCCACCTAAATTTTGGCTACCAGTTTCTCTAGCTTACTCTTCACACAGCCCCTATTAACTGAATGACTAAATAAGAATTATGGGCTTAAATACCAGGTTTTCAGCGTAAAGTCTAAGGGAATATATAAACCATACCCAGGTAAATTAGGAATAGAATGTTAATGTAGTTCAATGACAATAAAGAGTCCTTCAGCTAGACTGACAAAAGTAGGACATTCACCAAGAAGAAAAAAAAAACCCTCAGACTTACTGACTTCATTAAAGAACAGAAGAACATTAAAGAATAGAAGATATGGAACAACAATAAAAGGTTTTGAGAAAAATGAAATTTGTTAGTTTTCAAGGAAGAAGTTCAAGGCTTCTCTTCATCCTTTCTTCTCCAGGAAATGGGAGAATTGCTCTTAGTTAGTCTGATCCTATAGCATCATGTTCCCTAGGCTTGGTAGTGGGGAGAGTCCTTATGTAATGAAAGTTAAAAGATCATTGCAAGTGGATATATCTCTTTCTTTTGGATTTCCTTTCCATAATGCTGAAGTGGTAAGGACCAATAACCTTGACTCAGCATCATGGAAGGAAAATAATCTCAGCTCAGCATTCAGGATTAAGGAAAAATCATTATCTATCTTTCTTTGTTCACATTGCATCTGGTGCTGGTATATGTGTATTTTATCTACCTAGAAAAAAAATAGGGCCCATCTTAGCCCGATTTTGTCAAAAGTTATTTAAGCCTAATTTATTTATAGCCTAGGAATAGTTCAAGGCCAACAGAGTTCCAGGCCAACAGAGTTTTCCTCATTTGGCTGTGGAAACAGTGTTAGCAGGAGTTAACTAAGAATGACTCACAAAGGTTTAAAGTTAGAAAGGAATCAGGGTTTCTCTTCAAGATAAGTTTGTAATTTCATGTTTGAGTCCTCACATGCCACTCTAAATATATAGCAATGATAAACTCTAAAGTGAAAAATTAAAAAGACATGGTTGAACTAAAAATTTACCTATGCCTATGAAAACTCAAGAGAAAATCAAAAATATTATACTATAAGTGTACTCCATATTCCCAACTGAAATTTGGACCAGAATTAAGCAAAGCTAATATAGAGTAATAGAGATTAAATGTGGCCCATGTAAAGTAGGAGGCTAGGGTCAGGCTTACTGCTTTTGAAACCGGCTGTGTTAGAGCTCCTTCACCCATGAAAATAAGTTGTAAAGAGCTGTGACCAACATTCTTCTGGATTATACACTGTGCATTCTGAGAGACAGGAGTAAGCAGACACAGATTCAAAGCTAGTACTTGAGCCAATTCACCTGCTGGCTCAGTGACTGTACATCATCAGGTACTTAAAGGGAACACTGGGATAAAGAAAAGTTTGAAACAGGCAAGGGGAAATAGGCATAGAAGTAAAAAAACAAATTTCCACAGAAGGTCAAAGTTCAAAGTAAAAATTAAACACATTAAGAAAAGTAATACTAACAAAACCAGTAAAGTTAAAAATGAGAGATTGAATTAACTTCAGGATAACTTTAGGTTATTTAACTTGCAGGTTAATTCCAAAAATGAAAAATGAAAATATTAGAATAAAAATAAGAAAATCAATATTTGGGTAAACTGTAAACTAGAAAAAGTCAAAGAGAGAATTAGCAAATTGGAATATGGTATAGGATGTCAACTAAAACTCATAGAAAATTTTAAAAATATGGAGGATCCACTGAGATATTCCAATGTAAATTTTTTTTTTTTTTTTAGGCTGGTAAATAATTTTTATTTTTTTTATTTTCTTTTTTTTAATAGTTTATTGTCAAATTAGTTTCCACATAACACTCAGTGCTCATCCCCACAAGTGTCCTCCTCCATGCCCATCCCCCCCTCCCCCCACATCCATCAGTCCTCAGTTTTTGTCAGCATTCAAGAGTCTCTCATGGTTTGCTTCTCTCCCTTTCCCCCACCATTTCTGCCCTTCTTCTCCCCCTTGTTCCTCTGTCAAGTTCCTCCTAATCCTCCTATACGTGCAAACATATGATATTTGTCCTTCTCTGCCTGACTTATTTCGCTCAGCATAACACCCTCAAGGTCCATCCATGTTGCTACACATGGCCAGATTTCATTCTTTCTCATTGCCATGTAGTATTCCATGGTATAGATAAACCACATCTTCTTGATCCATTCATCTGTTGATGGACACTTAGGCTCTTTCCATGTTTTAGCTATTGTGGAGAGTGCTGCTATGAACATTGGGGTACATGTGCTCCTATGCATCAGCATTTCTGTATCCCTTGGGTAAATTCCTAGCAGTGCTATTGCTGGGTCATAGGGGAGTTCTATTGTTAGTTTCCTGAGGAACCTCCACACTGTTTTCCAGATGGGCTGTACCAGTTTACATTCCCACCAACAGTGTAGGAGGGTGCCCGTTTCTCCACATCCTCGCCAGCATCTAGAGTTCTCTGATTTGCTCATTTTAGCCACTCTGACTGGCGTGAGGTGGTATCTCAGTGTGGTTTTGATTTGTATTTCCCTGATGAGGAGGGATGCTGAGCATCGTTTCATGTGTCTGTTGGCCATCTGGATGTCCTCTTTGGAGAAGTGTCTGTTCATATCTTCTGCCCATTTCTTCACTGGGTTGTTTGTTTTTCGGGCGTGTAGTTTGGTGAGTTCCTTATAGATTCTGGATATTAACCCTTTATCTGATATGTCATTTGCAACTATCTTTTCCCATTCCGTTGGTTGCCTATTAGTTTTCTGGGTTGTTTCCTTGGCTGTGCAGAAGCCCCAATGTAAATTTAATAAAAATCCAGAAATGAATATAGAAAGAATAATAGAAAAGAAATATCTAAAGATATAATGATTAAGAATATTCTTAAATTAAAGAAGCACATGAGCCTCTATTGAAAATGCCCACTGTATTGGTTTCCCAGGGCTACTGTAACAAAGTACTAAAGACTGGTGGCTTAAAATAATAGAAATTTATTGTTTCACAGTTCTGGAGTCTAGAAGTCCAAAATCAAGTATGGTTCCTTCTTAAAGCTGTGAGGAAGAATTTGTTCCCTCTCTCTCTTATCTTTTGGTGGTTTACTGGCAATTTTGGTGTTCCTTTGCTCATAGATATATCACCCCAATCTCAGCCTTGATTTTTGCATGGCATTCTCTTTGTGCCTCTGTCTCTTCTATGTATGTCTGTCTCTATGTCCAAATTTTCCCTTATTTATAAGAGTAACAGTCATGTTTAATTAAGGTCCACCCCAGTGACCTAATTTTAACTTGATTACCCATGTGAGGACCCTGTTTCCAAATAAGTCACAGTCTGAGGTACTGGGGTTAGGTCTTCAGCATATCTTTCTTAGGTGGCACAATTCAACCCATAGCACTCTTTGTACACTTAACAGTAAAATTAAAGTGAAACTTCAGAACATCAAACAGAAAGATAACCAGAGAGGCAGATTGACAATAAAATTCTCATTAGAAGCAACAGTTGGCAGAAGACAAGGAAGAATATCTTCCAAGAGCTAGGAAAATAACTGTTAAGCCAGAATTCTATACCTAATTAAAATATCCTTCAGGAGTAAGGGTGAAATAAATCATTGTTTTCAAACACAGGAAGTTCTAGAAAGTTACCATTCATAGATTCTTACATAAAAACCTACTGAAATTAAACCTAAAGAGAAGGAGTAGGGTACAAGGACCTATAGTGAGGTCAGAAATTGGCAACATATCCTGGAACAACAAATAACTACTAAATGTATGAAATATATTTTATGTGGGTATTTTTTAAATGACATAAAAGGTTCTAGCTAACAATATTAAAAACACTAGGATAATGAGGGTAAAAATATACTAAGGACTTATTTGAGAGGAAAGAAAAGCTGAATAACTTTAGAATTTAGATAAATACATATATCAAAAGTATACCAGAAAAACAGAGGCAAAAAAATAGGAGGCAATGATATTGACATGAGACAAATGTTAATGTTACAAAACATTATAAATTTACAAATTAGGAGAAAAAATGAGATCCACAATGAGAGAAGAAAAATCAATAGTGGAATTATAAAATAGACAATGGTCATACAAAGGTGATTAATAGAAGAAATACAAATGGCTAGGAAACATGAAAATATATCTAAATGCATTAATAATAAGTTAAGTTAAAATAATGAATGATGAAACATATTTTAGATTTTGGATTAGTAAAGATTAAAAATATAGATAAAATCTATTATTAATGAAGGTATAAGGAAAGACTCTCATTTTATTGATAGGAGATAAATGGGTGGTTCCTTCTGTTAGTAATTTGGTGAATATACTAAATTGTAAATTGAAAAAACTATTTGATCAAGGGTATAATCCTACTTTTAGAAATCTAATCTAAGGAGATAATTACAAAGGTATTTTTCACATTGTTTATAATACAACCTTGAGAATTCAAGAGATGAAGTAGTCATTTTAAAGATGACAAAGCAGAGCAGCATAAAACAGGAATGCCCTTGGGTATCCTTCATTGTTCTCTTTTAACTTTTATCTAAATGACTTTAAACCATGTTTGCCACTCCACTATAGAATACAAAAACACAAGATTTCCCTTTTATATTGGGAGCATGATTTTATTGCCATAAATTAGGATTGGCCTCAATAAACTATAGGCAAGCAGACATATTACCTAATTATCATCAGGAGGATGGACCAAAGCTCAGTTGCTTCCAAGCCAAAGCCATCCTTCTTGGCAGACATCCTCCATTACATCAACTCATTAAGATACCTGCAGTTAATCTATTTTGAAGGATTGCAGTATATAGTTCAATTTTATGGCTATGGTTTTAACACCTTCCCTGAAAAACACCCAGGCTAAAGTCACTGAGTCCTTCTGTGATGGAGTTATAAACACAGATGCACAGATGTCTGTAGGTGCTTAAAGAGGTAAAGTACTGGAGTAGAGTGGGTAAGAAATGTAGTCAGCTGGGGAGCATAGGATATTTAGGGATAATCTTAGTTTTTATCAGTTAGGCAACTTGGTGTATAGCTTTTCCAATTGTTTCACTCAGTGAATGGGACCAGTCTTGGGAGGCATTCTATGGCAGTGAAAGTGACTGGATTGGGACCTTAGGTTTAATCTTTTATATCACCTGGTCTCTTATTCATTTTGAAGGAAGCCACTACTTTTTTCAGAAATACTGATTCATCTTTTTCAGATTTTCTGTATCAGCTGAGATTGACTTGCAATCTTTTAGGGCCTCTTGCTCAGTTACTTCACATAGAACTAGCACTGTAGTGTATGTGTCCAGGCTACCATATAAGATTGTATAGTTTTACTGACTAGCTCAGAATAGTACTTTCCCCCACAGGTTTTGGCCCAGCCAATGAGGTATGTTCTACCATCACCTTCTTCAAGAATCAGTACTGTTCAGGATTAATAATCTCCATTTTTAATCACCTTTCCAGTAATCTACTGAACTGACAGTAAGATAAAACAGAATCTACTCCGTTTCACGGGTAATAGCTTGTGGTACAGATTAGTACTACTTCAGAATTTAAATAGTCATATGAGATATTCCAAACAACAACAACAACAACACTATCTCTGTGGACTTGAGTAACATGAAATTAGTTTTTCTGACCCCAAAGCTCCTTCTCCTTCCATCTTCCCTATCCCAATGAATAGAACTATCATTCATCTAATTTTTCAGGCCCAAAACACAAGCATGTCTTTGATTCCTATTTCTTCCCAACTACATCTCTTCTAACAATTTACCATATACTGTCAGTTTTATCTCAATTGACTCCAATTCATCCAGGGCCTTTACTATAATGAATGATATCATCATTTGAAGAAGGCCCCCAATTGTTCTCCTTCAGTCCATCCTTGCTTCCTACAATGCACCCAAAGTGACTTTTCCGACATGTAAACCTAATCATCTACTTCACTATTTAAACCTTCTTGGCTACCTTCAGGTAAAGACTCTATGGCTTAATGGAGCTTATAAGGCTTATATGGTTCTTTGGGATGATACCTACCTCCCAGTCTCATTTCTTACCAGCTCTCTTTTGGACCATTCTGAACTATATTCAGATTTTAGAATAATGCCTTTCTCTTTCCCTAATCTTTAGCTCTTCGAAAAAAATTCTTCCCTCTGGAATCTTCTTCCATCTGTTGTTCCCTGGCTAATTTATGAGAACATTTCAAGTTTCACTGGGATATTACTTAGTGTAGGATGACTTCTCTGATCCCTAATCTTGGTTTGTATGCCCGTTTGGAGTAGTACTAACCCTACCGATTTATTAGTACTTATAATATCAAATTGTAATTGTCTGCTTACTTACTTATATGTCAAACTGCAGTGCATTAGATAATACATTCTTCAGGCTGGAATTAGCTTTGTTGTATTTGTCTAGGACTTAGCACAATGGCAGGCAAATAATATGCCTAAATATTCACTAAATGCTAAACATTCACTGACTGACTAAATTAATGAATAAACTTGAATAGAAGTTAGCTAGGTATATTTACTAGGAGTGCAGTCTATTTAGAACCAGACTATGCCAAACTGGCTATCATAGGCTAATATTAATAAAAATAATCTTTTATATATATTAAGAAGATTAGAATATTTTCAACACTTAAAATTGCTAAATATATATTTGAACTAATAGCAAAGAAATATTAGTGGCAAAGTTCCTTTTACTAAACAGATGCCATTCGTATTGTTGTGAGCAGTTACTGAGCATCGGCAATGTGAGAACCTCTAGGCAGAATGTTGTTTTAGATGAAGTTTCTACTTGGGAACTAAATTTGTCAGACAGACAACATGCACACAGTACAAGCCTGGATTGTGCTCAATAGAAGAAGGAGACACAAGACTCTAGTTTGCATGTAAGCTTCCCCTCAACTGCATATTAAATTTAATATTTTAAAGAAAAATGTTTGGGGATATATTTTGCTTGAAATTGTGGGGGTTACTGGCCTGGGCCCAAGAGTCATATACAGATTTAAGCCCAAATCTGAATCTTTTATTTACCACTTAGAAGAGATCTTTAACGATGCTTAACCTCAAGTTTCCAAGGATGTAATAGGATAATAATAATAATATCTGCCTCTCTGATGGTTAATTATATGTGTGACTTGAGTAGACTAAGGAATGCCTAGATAGCTTGTCATTATTTAAGAAGTAGGTCTGTGAAAGTGTGTCCAGATGAGATTAGCATTTGAATCAGTAGACTGAGTAAAGCAGAATGTCCTTTCCAATGCAGGTGAGAGTTATCTAATCCACTGGAGGCCTAAATAGAACAACACAAAGGAGTAGGAAGGGCTAATTCACTCTTTCTTACTGATTTGGGATGTCCAAATTCTTCTGTCCTCTGACATTGGAACTCCTGGTTCTTGGGCCTGTGAACTCTGGGATTTATACTAGCAGCTTCCTCTCCTCCCTGATTCTCAGGACTCTGGCATTATGCTGAATTACACCACCAGCTTTCCTAGTTTTCCAGCTTGTAGACAGTTTATCATGGGACTTACTGGTCTCCATCAGCACAAGAGCAAATTCTCATACTTATTCTCATACTTAATCTCCTCTCGTATATCTACATATATCCTAATGGTTCTTTGTCTCTAGAGAACGCTGGAAAATAGTCTAATAGACTTATTACTGTGAAGATTAAATAACATTAAATATATAAAATTCCTGGCACAATAACAAGTACATAGAAAGTGCTTAGTAATTATTAGATACTAAAATTCTTTAGTCTAACCTCATCATTTTACAGCTGGTAAAACCAAGGCACCAAAGATATTTACTGAAATTACCAGTGTTCTGGTAAAAGGTAAAAGGTAGAGAACTACAAGCAAGATCTAATTCCTAAATCTCTTTCCTGATGTTTGAATATAGTACATGGATGCAAACTGAGGAGGCATCATAACACGTGGTATCCATGGTGACAATGTTCTTATGAAATATAAGCATCGTTTAATTTCTAGCCATTTTGTCCATCTTCACTGTTATTTATGAGCAGTAATAAGGAGAAAAAAACATGGAGAATTATGTAAAAATTATGTAAAAAAAGAAAATTCCATGATCTGAAGAAAAAATGATGAGTAAGATTGTTAGCTGCATGGACTTGTTCTTTTGTGCTATAAGTGTAGCATGAAGCAGTAAGTATGTATTTGATTAAGTATAGTGTCAAGGTGGTTTGTATATATTTGATATCAGGAATGAACATACCGTACACAAAGTTTATGGCAAAAATGAGAGGGGGCAATTTGAGGATCAAAAGGAACATTCTTTGTCCATTAATTTTTTATCAGCTAGTGGAGATGCATGAAAGTTTAAATATTTTTTCTAAGACTTTTTTACTTTTTTTCAACATCAAAAATGTTATTTCACATTTATTAACCATGAAGAGACTTTCAGATATTGGTGATACATATTTTAGTAGCGCCATTTTTACAGAAAAAGGAGGAGCATTCCTTTGAAAGAATTCAGGTTCTAAAGTAGATGATCATGAACAAAATTCATTAATTACTAATGGAATAGTTTATCATTAAGCTAGACCAGGTAGTTTTTTTTCTTAGTCAATGTAGTTAAAGTTTGTCAATTTTGTTGATAATCATTTCAAAGAACCTACTTTGGCTTCATTGATTTTCTCTGTTGGTTTTCTATTCAGGCTTTACTTTAAAGGATGTTTTGAAAATGCAAATATCCTAATATGTTCATAAGGATTTGATTTAAGGAATTTTTCTAGTAAAAAGGACACATGAAAGGTAAATAAGTTTGTATAAGAGGTTGTCCCGCAGATGAAGATGATTATCAAAGCATACATACCTTTAAAAAAAAATTCCCCATTTTGCCAAGATTCATTCATTCATTTATTTTTTCATAGTTTACTAAACTGATAAGAACAGATACTATACTTAGTCTTAGCCAAAAGGCCAGGGGCAATAGACTTTCACATCTAGCCATGACTAAGATATTGGTTTTGGACTTACCCTCCTGACATAAACAACTATAAAACTGGACAAAATAAATGAGGAAACTGTTTCCAGGAATAGGTAAACAGGCAGTGCAATACTGTAATACTTGAGGGAAGGAAAAACACATGTGATGAGCTCTATATTAACCACAACTTTCTGCCCTGAGGTATATTTCTGAATGAACCCAAACAGAAACTAGAGGTCTGCCTCTTTCTTATGAGACAGTGATCATAGTTTAGGGCTACAGAAATGGGTGGAATTTGTGTAGCAGAGACTGGAAACAGAAAGCTAGTTTTGGGTGTAGTGTAGTTTTTGCTCATGTTTTTAAATAAGGTCTGGTCTTGACTCCTCAAGGTAAGACTCAAGGGAGCAGCACATCACAATTTATGCAAGGGGTTGAGAAGTAAACTGATGGAATAGAGGTCAAAAAATCTGGGAGATGGAGGTCACCCCATTTAAATTGGAAAGAACTTACTGTCTACTTCAAATATCCAGTGGAAATCCATTAGGGTACACTTTAGAAGAAAATCACACTCTAGATTAAGTAAATGCCATGCACTAGGACTAGGGATCAAACCCAAATAAAATCATCCTAACAAAGCATAACATAGAAATTATCCAAAACAAACAGATTGAGAAAAAAGATTTTTAAAAATGTACAGAGACCCAGTAACTCATGGGACAATATCAAGTGATCTAACACATTATAATAGGAGCCTCAGTGGGAAAAGAGATGGAAAGTGTGCAAAAATATATTTTAAGAAATAATGGCCCCACATTTTCCCCCAAACATCTACCTAGTTATCCAGGAAGTTCAGTGAATCCAAATAGGATAAAGACAAAGGAGGCCACACTAGGTATATAATTGTCAAACTGATGAAAATCAAAGATAAAGAAAAAAAGTTCTGCAGCCAGAGGTAAAACAACACAATCCTGTATGGGAACAATGATGAGAATGATGGCTCATTTCTTTCTTTTTTTTTTTTTTTTAATATTTTATTTATTTTTGAGAGAGAGATAGAGACAGCACGAGCAGGAGAGGCTCAGAGAGAGAGGGAGACACAGAATCTGAAGCAGGTTCCAGGCTCTGAGCTAGCTGTCAACACAGAGCCCGATGCGTGGGTTCGGGGGCTCGAACCAACGAACCGTGAGATCATAACCTGAGCTGAAGTTGGACGCTTAACAGACTGAGCCACCCAGGTGCCCCTGATGGTTCATTTCTTATCAGAAAACTATAGAGGGCAAAAACAAAAGCATGATATTTTCAAACTAACTGAACAACAACAACATTATGTCAACTAGAGAGCTATTTACCATAAAAAGTGAAAGAATATTGTTAGAAGTTTTGTGTTACAAAAAATGTTAAAAGAAGGTTTTTTTTTTTTCAGGTTGAAGAAAAAACAATATAATATGAGGATTACAATCTACAGAAAGGAATGAAATCACTGGAAACAATTATTTAGGTGAATGTAAACTATCTTTTACATTTCTTAATTTCTTTAAAAGACATTGAATTCTTTACAAGACAATTGAGAGCTTAAGATGAAAATATCACATTTCCTATTTATCTTATATGTAGAAGGAAAATGTATGACAACAATAACACCAAGGATAGGAGAAGAATAAACAGAATTGTAGGATATGTTCTTCCAAGATTCTTATATTTCACCTGAAGCACTACAATATTATTTTTAAGTAGGCAATAATAAGTAAAGGATAGATACTGTAATTACGAGGATGACTACCAAAAATTTATGTAAGAGATATATAATTAAGAAATCAATAGGCAAAATTAGATGGAATACTAAAAATATTATTTAATCCTTCCAAATAAGGGAAACAAGAAGAAGAAAGGGACAAGAAGAAGAAAAAGGACAAAAATCAGAGTGAACAATTAGAAACCAAATAGATTTAAAGCCAACCATATCAATAATTATACTAAATGGATGGACCTAAAGGGTATTATGCCAAGTGAAATAAGTCAAATATCATATAATCATATTAAATAAGTCAAATTTATGATTTCACTTATATAGAGGCTTAAAAAAAATAAATGAATAAACAAACAAAAAGCAGAATCAGATCTACAAATGCAAAGAGAAGATTGATGGTTGCCAGAGTCAGGGGATAAGTGAGGTGGGTAAAAGGGAGTAGGAGATATGGGCTTCTAGTTGTGGAATGAATAGGTCACAGGAATGGGTGCTGCAGCATGGAGAGTATCGTCAATGGTATTGTGGTGGCATAGGGTGGTGACAGATTATTACACTTATGATGAGCATGGCATAATGTATTGAGTTGCTTTGTTGTGTAGCTAAAACTAGTGTAGCATTTTGTGTCAACTGTGCTCAGATAAAAAAATAATTATACTACATGAAAATGGACTGAACACTACATTTTATTTATTTTTTGATAGCTCTTGTATTTTTTAATATAATTTATTGTCAAATTGGCTTACATGCAACACCCAGTGTTCATCCCAATAAGTGCCCTCCTCAATGCCTATCACCCATTTTCCCCTTTTCCCCACTCTCCCTCCACCCCGTTTATTCTCTGTATTTAAGAGTCTCTTGTAGTTTGCCTCCCTCCCTCTCTGCTTGTAACTATCTTTTCCTCTTCCCTTCCCCCATGGTCTTCTGTTAAGTTTCTCAAGATCCACATATGAGTGAAAACATATGATATCTGTCCTTCTCTGACTGACTTATTTCCCTCAGCATAATGCCTTCCAGTTCAATTCACGTTGCTGCAAATGGCACGATTTCATTCTTTCTCATTGCCAAGTAGTACTCCACTGTATATATAAATCACATCTTCTTTATCCATTCATTAGTTGTTGGACATTTAGGCTCTTTCCATGATTTGGCTATTGTTGAAAGCTCTGCCATAAACATTGGGGAACATGTGCCCCTATGCATTAGCATTCCTGTATCCCTTGGGTAAAATCCTTGTAGTGCTATTGCTGGGTTGTAGGGTAGTTCTATTTTTAATATTTTGAGGAATCTCCATACTGTTTTCCAGAGAGGCTGCACCAGTTTGCATTCCACCAACACTGCAAGAGGGTTCCCATTTCTCCACATCCTTGACAGCATCTGTAATTTCCTGATTTGTTCATATTAGCCACTCTGATCAGTGTGAGGTGATATCTCAGTGTGGCTTTGATTTGTATGTATTTCCCTGATGATAAGTGATGTTGAGGATCTTTTCATGTGTCTGTTGGCCATCTGGATGTCTTTTTTGAAAAAGTATCTATTCGTGTCTTTGGCCCATTTCTTCACTGTATTATTTGTTTTTTAAGTGTTGAGTTTGGTAACTTCTTCATAGATTTTGTATACTCCTTTATCTGATATGTCATTTACATAGTTTTTTGTTGATTGTTTTAGTTTTTTGATTGTTTTAGTTTTGTTGATTGTTTCATTTAAAGTGCAGAAGCTTTTATCTTGATGAGTTTCCAATAGTTCATTTTTGCTTTTAATTCCCTTGTCTTTGGAGATGTGTTGAGCAAGAAATTGATGTGGCTGAGGTCAAAGAGGTTGTTTCTCCTATAGGGTTTTGATGATTTCCTGTCTCACATTTAGGTCTTTCATCCATTTTGAGTTTATTTTTGTGTATGGTGTAAAATAGTAGTCTAATTTCATTGTTCTGCATGTTGTTGTCCAGTTCTCCCTGCACCATGTGCTAAAGAGACTCTTTTTTTCCATTGGATGCTCTTTCCTTCTTTGTCAAAGATTAGTTGGCCATACATTTGTGGGTCCTATTATGAGTTCTCTATTCTATTCCACTGGTCTATTTGTCAATAGACCATACTGCCAATACCATACTGTCTTGTGCCAATACCATACTGTCTTGATGATTACAGCTTTGTAGTAGAGGCTAAATACTGGAATTGTAATGCCTTCTGCTTTGGTTTTATTCTTTAATATTATTTTGTTTATTCGGGGTCTTCTGTGGTTCCACACAAATTTTAGGATTGTTTGTTCTAGCTTTGAGAAGAATGCTGGTGCAATTTTGATTGAGATTGCATTAAATGTGTAGATTGCTTTGGGTAGTATTGACATTTTAACAATATTTATTCTTCCAATCCATGAGCATGGAATGTTTTTCCATTTCTTTGTGTCTTCTTCAATTTCGTTCATAAGCTTTCTATGAAGCAAACAGATCTTTTACATCTTTGGTTAGGTTTCTTCCTAGGTATTTTATGGTTCTTGGTGCAATTGTAAATGGGATCGGTTTCTTTATTTCTCTTTCTGTTGTATCATTATTGGTGTATAAAAATGCAACTGATCTCTGTACGTTGATTTTATACCCTGCGATTTGCTGAATTCATGTACCAGTTCTAGCAGTCTTTTGGTGGAGTCTTTAGGATTTTCCATGTAGAGTATCATGTTGTCTGTGAAAAGTTAAAGTTTGACTTCTTCTTTGCCAATTTTGATGCCTTTTATTTCCTTTTGTTGTCTGATTGCTGATGTTAGGACTTCCAACATGTTAAACAACAGTGGTGAGAGTGGACATCCCTGTCATGTTCCTGGTCTCAGGGGGAAACCACTCAGTTTTTCCCCATTAAGGATGATGTTAGCTGTGGGCTTTTCATATATGGCTTTTATGATGTTTAAGTATGTTCCTTCTATCCTGACTTTCTTGAGGGTTTTTATTATGAAAGGATGCTGTATTTTTTCAAATGCTTTTTCTGCATCTACTGACAGGATTATATGGTTCATAGCCTTTCTTTTACTAATGTGATGTATCGCATTGATCAACTTGTGAATATTGATCCAGCCCTGCACCCCAGGAATGAATCCCACTTATCATGGTGAATAATTCTTTTATATGCTCTTGAATTTGATTTGCTAGTATCTTGTCGAGAATTTTTGCATCCATGTTCATCAGGTATATTGCCCTGTAATTCTCTTTTGTGGGGTCTCTGTCTGGTTTGGGAATTAGGTAATGCTGGCTTCATAGAATGAGTCCAGAAGTTTTCCTTCCATTTGTATGTTTTTGGAACAGCTTGAGAAGAATAGGTATGAACTCTGCTTTAAATGTCTGGTAGAACTTCCCAGGAAAGCCATCTGGTCCAGGACTCTTATTTGTTGGGAGATTTTTGATAACTGATTCAATTTCTTCACTAGC
Source organism: Crocuta crocuta (assembly GCF_008692635.1). Taxonomy (NCBI): domain Eukaryota; kingdom Metazoa; phylum Chordata; class Mammalia; order Carnivora; family Hyaenidae; genus Crocuta; species Crocuta crocuta. The sequence continues at coordinate 864,661 of NW_027530999.1, read as the reverse complement.
TATGGGTCTGTTCAAATTTTCTATTTCTTCCTGTTTGAGTTTTGATAGTGTGTGGGTGTCTAGGAATTTGTCCATTTCATCCAGTTTGTCCAGTTTGTTGGCATAAAATTTTTCATAGTCTTCTCTGATAATCGCTTGTATTTCTGAGGGATTAGTTGTGATAAATCATTTTCATTTGTGATTTTTATCTGTTTGGATTCTCTCTCTTTTCTTTTTGAGAAGTATGGCTAGGGATTTATCAATTTTGTTTATTTTTTCAAAAAACCAACTCTTAGTTTCAGTGATCTGTTCTATTGTTTATTTGGGGGGTTCTATATTGTTTATTTTTGCCTGATCTTTATTATTTCTCTTCTTCTGCTGCGTTTGGAGTTTCTTTGTTGTTCTGCTTCTAGTTCCTTCAGGTGTGCTGTTAGATTTTGTATTTGGGATTTTTCTTGTTTCTTGAGATAGTTCTGGATTGCAATGTATTTTCCTCTTAGGACTGCCTTTGCTGCATTCCAAAGGGTTTGGATTGTTGTGTTTTCATTTTCATTTATTTGCATATATTTTTAAATTTCTTCTTTAATTGTCTCATTGACCCATTCCTTATTTAGTAGGATGTTCTTTAACCTCCATGCATTTGGAAGTTTTTCAAACTTTTTCCTGTGGTTTATTTCAACTTTGATATCATTGTGATCTGAAAGTGTGCATGGTATGATCTCAATTCTTTTGTATTTATTGAGGGCTCTTTTGTGACCCAGTATGTGATCTATCTTGGAGACTGTTCCATGTGCCCTCAAGAATAATGTGTATTCTGCTGCTTTAGGATGAAAAGATCTAATTATATCTGTCAAGTCTATTTGGTCCAGTGTATCATTCAGGGTCATTGTTTCTTTATTGATTTTCTGTGTAGATGATCTGTCCATTGTGGTAAGTGGAGTATTGAAGTCCCCTGCAATTACCACATTCTTACCAATAAGATTGCTTATGTTTGAGATTGTTTTATATATTGGGGTGATGCTGAATTTGGTGCATAAACATTTATAAATGTAAGTTCTTCTTGATGGATAGACTCCATAATTATTATATAATGTCCTTCTTCATCTCTTGTTATAGCCTTTAGTTTAAAATCTAGCTTGTCTGATATTAAGTATGGCTACTCCAGCTTTCTTTTGACTTCCAGTAGCATGACAGATGGTTCTCCATCCACTCATTTTCAATCTGAATGTGTTCTCAGGTCTAAAATGGGTCTCTTGTAAACAGCAAATAGATGGGTCTTTTTTTTTTTTTTTTATCTATTCTGATAGCCTATCTCTTTTGATTGGAGCAGTCTATTTACATTCAGTGTTATTATTGAAAGATATGGGTTTAGAGTCATTTTGTTATCTGTAGGTTTCATGCTTTTAGTGATGTCTCTGGTCTTTTGTGGTCTTTGCAACATTCCACTCACAAAGACTCCCTTAGGATCTCTTGTAGTCTGATTTAGTGGTGATGAGTTCCTTCAGTTTTTGTTTGCTTGGGAAAACCTTTATCTCTTGTTCTATTCTGAATGACAGGTTTGCTGGATAAAGGATTCTTGGCTTCATATTTTTCCTACGTAGCACACTGAAAATTTCCCGCCACTCCTTTCTGGCCTGCCAAGTTTCAGTAGATAGGCCTGCTACTACCTTTATGTGTTTACCCTTGTAGGTTAAGGCCCATTTATCCCTAGCTGATTTCAGAATTCTCTTTATCTATGTATTTTGCCAGTTTCACTATGATAACGTTGTGCAGAAAAGTGATTCAAGTTACTTATGAAGGAAGTTCTCTGTGCCTCCTAGATTTCAATGTCTGTTTCCTTCTCCAGACTGGAGAAGTTCTCAGTAATGGTTTGTTCAAGTATACCTTTACCCCCCCTTTTTTTTCTTTTTATTCTTCTTCTGGAACTCCTATTATATGGATATTCTTCTGTTTCATTGAATCACCTTAGTCTCTAATTCTCTCCTTGTGGCCCAGAATGTTTTTATCTCTCTTTTTCTTGGCTTCATCTTTTTCCATAGTTTTATCTTCTATTTCACTTAATCTCCCCTGTGGCTCATCAGTCCTCACTGTCACCACCTCTAGTTTATTTTGCACCTTATTTACAGAATTTTTAATCTCATCATGACAATTTTTTTAGTTCCTTGACCTCTGCAGCAATAGATTCTCTGCTGTTTTTTATTCTTTTTTTCAAGCCCAGTGATTAATCTTATGACTATTATTCTAAATTTTTGTTCAGTTATATTGTTTAGATCTGTTTTGAGCAATTCTTTAGCTGTACTTTCTTTCTTTAATTTCTTTTGAGGAGAATTCTTCCATTTCTTCATTTTGGCTAGTTTTCGGCCCCTTATGTGTTTTAAAAACTTGTTATATGCCCTGCACCTGTGAGCACTACCATATTAAAGAGGGGCCATACACTATCCTGGGCCTGGCCCTTCAGGAGATGTTTTTCGGAGAGTGTTATTTACTCTTGATTGTTGTGACTTTGGTTACTTTATCTCCCTACTTGTAGTGATGTTTTGGGCCTTCCACCAGGTATGCTTTGATTTATTTGTTGAAGTAGCCTGAAGCTCCAAGTCCTGGGGAACAGGGGAAACTGCACTGTGGGTCATTCCAGAATCACTTCTTCATAAGGCCATTATCCTCAAAACCAGGAGATGTAGCTGACTTTCCTATTTGTTGTATACTCTGGGTCTGGAGTTCTCTCTTGTCCAGCAAGACAGCAGACACAGGATTTAAATGCAAGAGAGGCTAATGTCTGGGAGGAGGCAAGAGTCTGAACAGTTTAAAGGCAGGGATTGTCAGACTATATATAAAAACATAAGACTCATTTGTGTGCTATTTAAAAAAGATATGCTCCAAAGATAGACTCAGAAATAAAAGGTGAAAAAGACAACCAGATGGTCAGCAGACACATGAAAAGATGCTCAACATCACTCATCATCTGGGAAATACAAATCAAAACCATGATGAAATATCACCTCACATATGTTAGAATGGTTAAAATTAACAACATAGGAAACAATAGATGTTGGTGAGGATGTGGAGAAAGGGGAATCCTCTTACACTGTTAGTGGGAATGTATACTGGTGCAGCCATACTGGAAAACAGTATGGAGGTTCTTTAAAAAGTTAAAAATATAACTACCCTACAACCCAGCAATTGATCTACTAGGTATTTACATAAAGGATACAAAAATACTGGTTTGAAGGGGCACATGCACCCCAATGTTTATAGTAGCATTATCAACAATAGCCAAACTATGGAGAAAGCCCAAATGTCCATTGATTGATGGATGAATGGATAAAGAAGATGTGGTATATGCATACAGTGGAATGTTACTCAGCCGTCAAAAAGAATGAAATCTTGCCATTTGCAACAATGTGGTGGAGCTAGAGTGTTATTATGCTAAAAAACTAAGAGAAAGGAAATACCACATGATTTCATTCATATATGTCATTTAAGAAACAAACAGATGAGCACAGGGGAAAGAGGAGAAAAAATAAGAGAAAGAAGCAAAGCCTAGGAGACTCTTAACAATAGAGAACAAATTGAGGGGTGGAGGGAGGTGGGCAGGGAATGGGCTAAATGGGTGATGGGTATTAAGGGAGGACACTTGTTATGTTGAGCACTGGGTATTATATGTAAGTGATGAATCACTAATTCTACTCCTTAGACCAATATTACACTATATATTAATTAACTAGAATTTAAGTAAAAATTGGAAATAAAAATAAAAATAAAGTCCATGTCTGCCCATCTTAAAAAGAAATAAAAAGTGAAAAAATATGCTATACAAACATTAAAGTATTAATAACTAAAAGCTTTTAGAAAACTAGATATAGAAGAGAACTTCCTTATACTCATCAATGGCATTCAGTGAAAACCTATAGCAAATACACTTAATGGTGTTATATTAAGTACTTTCCCTCAAGATTGGGACCACAGCAAGGGTGTCTGTTCTCACCTCTTTCTAACATTGTACCAGATGTCCTATTCAGTGCAACAAAGCAAGAATAAAAGGAATGTGTCTGTAGGCCATCTGCATGTTTTCTTTGGAAAAATGTGTATTCATGTCTTCTGCTCATTTCTTAATTGGATTATTCATTTTTGGGAGGTTGAGTTTTGTAATTTCTTTATATAGTTGCATGCTATCTCTTTATCAGGTATGTCATTTGGAAATATATTCTCCCATTCCATAGGTTGCATTTTACTTTTGTTGCCTGTTCCTTTGTTGTACAGAAGCTTTTTATTTTGAAAAAGTCCCAATAGTTTATTTTTGCTTTTGTCTCAGGAGACATATCTAGTAAGTTGTTATGGCCAATGGCAAAGAGGTTACTGCCTGTGCTCTCTTCTAGGATTTTAATGGTTATGTTTCATGTCTCCTTTAGGTCTTGTATACATTTTGAATTTATGCATGATGTGAAAAAGTGGTCCTGTTTCATTCTTTCACATTTTGCTGTCCACTTTTCCCAACATCATTTGTTGAAAAGACTGTCTTTTTCCCATTGGATGTGGCACATATGTGTATTTATGTGTCCATACAAACAATGGGATAGTACCCAGCCATAAAAAAATAATGAAATCTTGCATTTTCAATGACATAGATGAAGCTAGAGAGTATTATGCTAAGTGAAATGTCAATCAGAGGAAGACAAATACCATATGATTTCATTCATATGTGGAATTAAAAAACAAAACAAATGAGCATAGAGAAGAAAAAGAGAGAAGCAAACCAAAAAACAGACTCTTAACTATAGAGAACAAATTGATGGTTACCAGAGGTGAGGTCGGTAGGGGATTAAACAGGTAACAGAGATCAAGGAGTGCACTTGTTTTGATGAGGACCAGGTATTGTATAGAAGTGCTGAATCACTAAATTGTACACCTGAAGCTAATATTACACTGCATCTTAACTAAGTGGAATTGAATAAAAACTTTAAAAGGAATAAAAGACATGAAGATTGAAGGGAAGAAGTAAATCTATCTTGAGTTGCCAATGACATTACTGGATTTGTAGGAAATCCTAAGAAATCTATAAAACAACTACTAGAACTAATATTTTTTGGATGATTTCAGAATTCAATTTTGTTCAACATAATAAAATCTTGAAAAAGAAGAATAGAGTTGAAGCACTCTATGCTACCTGATTTTAAAATAGTAAAAACTGCAGTACTGGTATAATTTAGACATATAATTTGGATCATATGAACTGCAGATAATTCAGGAAAAAAATCCACATACATATAGTAATTAAATTTTTTAAAAGGTACCAAGACAATTTAATGGTGAAAGGATAATGCAAGAACAATTGTATAAACTGGTGGTTCTCAACCAGAGGCAATGCCACCCAACTCCTGGGAGGTAGAATGAGTAGGAGACTATTGGCAATATCTGGAAAATTTTTGATTGCCACCAAATAGTGGTACTAGTGGCATCTAGTTAGGTAGTAAAGGCCAGGCATGCTGCTGAACGTCTTACAATGAATAGGACAGCTTCTCACAACAAAGTATTTTCCGACCCCAAATGTCAGACATCCTTAAATGAAAGTATAGAAAGAAAAATAAGTCTCCATTCCTACTTCAAGCTATGTATAAAAATAATCTGAAATGACTCATAGACCTAAATGTGACAGCTATAGTATAAAGCTTATGGAATAAAACATAGGAGACTCTCCATATTACAACAGACAGATTTCTTAGGCAGTGCAAAAGAAGAGCTGTTCATAAAAAAATTGATCAATTAGTCTTCATCAAAATTTAAAAGTTCTGCTCATCAAAGGATATTAGTAAGAAAATTAAGGCAAAGTTGCATGAAAATATTTGCAATACAGATGCACAACAAAGGACAAGTATCAGATGATAACCCATAAAAATGTCCAAGTATATAAAAACACATTCACAAAAAAACATACTGAATGGACAATAAGCAAGTAAAAGGTGCTCAAAATAATTGTCATCAGTGAAATGCAAATTAAAACCAAAATGAGATACTACTACCTAACAACCAAGATAGCTAAAATGAAAATTATAGTAGCATACAGCAAAGATGTTATGTTCTATCTCTGACAGATGGAACACTTAACATTACTGGTAGGAATGTAAAATGACACAACCACTTTGGAAGATGATTGGTAATTATTTTTAATAAACATCTACTTAGCAATTTCACTCCTATTTTTACCTAGGAACAAAATGTACACACAAGAATGCTTATAGAAGCTTTATTCATCATTGCTAAAAACCAACGATCATCTAAATGTCCATCAGTAAGACTCTGTAAATATTCATATAGTGGAATAGTACTCTTCAACAAATAAAGAATGAACTTCTGATGCACACAAAAATATGGATACATCTCAAATACATATTGAGTGAAAGTGAATGTAGAGAAGTACATACTGTGTAATTCCAATTATATAAGAATTTAGAAGAGTTAAAACCAATCCATGAGGATAGAAGTAAAAACAGTGGTTGACAGTGTGGAATGGGTAATGACTGGAAGTAGGCACTAAGAACTAAGATATTCTATATCATAATAGAGTATTGGTTACATGGTGTATACATTTATCAAAATTCTTTGAACTATACATTTATGATCTGTGAATTTCACTTAGTGTAAATTTTACCTCTATATAGGAAAAGTAAGCTCAGGGAAGACATTGATATACTACTATGTTCCATGGTAGTATATCTGGTAGGCAGTAGTGATACAGTATGAGTAAAACAGATAAAATTCTGACTTAATCAAGAATGTTTAAATTGACAGCATGACAGAAGAGATAAAATCAAAGTACAAATATCTCTTGGTAGTGAAAATGGTTAGAGGATAAATCAAGTAGGGTTGAGAATAGAAAGTGACAAAGGGAATCGAGAAATACTACTTTAGTTTGGAGAACCAGGAATTGTGGTAAAGTTTTATAATATCCAAAGGTGGTGTAGTTATTATAAAATGGTATCTTCATATTTCATGTAAATCATTGGAATAAATTTGAAAACCAGCACATCAATATGTAGCAAAAATAATGTCATTGAATTTGTTTATACCTTTAACACAATAACACTTCTTGGAATTTAAGGAAAGTTTAAAAAGAATATAAACTTTCACACATGAATATGTTTATTGCAACGATACTTATATAAAAATAAAAAGTAACATCATGTTAAACATTAGGAACTGGTTAAGTGAAATAGCAAATACTTAACCAATAAAAATTATGTAGGAACTGTAATTATGATTATAAAGATTATTTAGCAACACAAAAATCTTTATGATACATTGTGCTTAAAACTGGAATGTGCAATTCTATATAAACTTTGATTAGTCTAGAATAATTTTATGCATGGACAAAGACTAAAGAGAAATAAGAATAAATCAAAAGTTTCCTATTTGAATAAATGGTTTTCTTCATGGGGTTAAGATTATGGACACACATTTCCTTTATTTTTGTTTAGTGTTATGTTTGTGTTGCTATGATGTTTGTTTATGTGTATTATAAATATGTGCTTTGAGAAGAAATAAAAATTCTAAAGGCATGTTGATTTTGCAAACTATCATAAAATAGATACTCAGAGGAATATAAAGGATAAAAGGAATTGAAAGCCAATAATTTGATTATTTAGTCTCAGCTTTTGAAGCCCTTTATAATTCTCTAAGTCTTTTTCTTGACTATATCACCTCTATCATTCAGTGACCAGTTATTAAAATAGTTTTCTTTCAACTAAATTTTATTTGTCCTTTGCTCTTGATGATTTTAAATGGATTACTCTTGTTTTAGATATACATTATGGTGGAGATAAATCATTCCCTCCACCTGATGAGACCATCAACTACAAGCTGTACCACACACAGACTGTGTGCTCCAAGTAGGGACAAACTTTTTATGGGGATTGATGCAGATCCTGGGAGAGAAATGAGCTCTTTCCTTCTGATCACATGCAAGGACACTATGAGCATGAAGTTGGGTAGGAGCAGCCATCTTTGTCTCCACTTGGAGACAGCCTATGGTGAATAAAGTTAACATACAGGAAAATGTAGCTGAGAGAATGAGAGAGATGCTTGATGACATCTTGCAGCCAGCCTGCTTCTAGACTTTTTTGTTATGTGAGCTATTAAATAGTGCCTACTGTTATTTTTTGTTGTTGCTGTTATTTATCCATAAGTTAGTTGGAGGGGTTTCTGCCATTTGCAACCAAAGGAGTCCTGACTAAAATAACAGAACTGCTGTTTTAAGACGATTCCCAACCAGAGTTCTGGAAGGAGCCGGCAGGAGGTATTCAATGACCTTACAAAGCAGTAGGAGTTTGATTGACTTTTTGGAAGAATGAAATACTGAACATACCATTCTCATCTTCAAATCTATTGGGGAAAAGCAGATGGATCCAGCAATCTCCTATAATTGCTTACTTGGCTAAATCACTAAGGACTACAGGGATTTGCTATTTTATGAAATTAAAAGAAAGAACAACAGGGACTATTATCTAACTTCTGGAAAAGAAGAATGCCTGCAAGTTTTCAGGCCCAGCAGGAAAGAAGTTATAATCAGTCTATTAGTCTTGCAGTAGTTAAAAGTTGCATGCTTTGTGCCTTGCTATGGTTAGCATCAGCTATTTTCTAGCTTCCACACAAGGAGATTTTCCACATACTGTGGGAAAAGAGTTTAGGATCCCAAATGTTCATCTTTTTATTTAGGTCTCTGCAGGGAAGAAAAATAGCTATTCTATAACCATGATTCCAAAGAAATGTTAGATCTGAAACTTCTGATTTGGGAGATATGAAAGACTAAAAGTCATGGCAAAGGACAGAGGTTAGAATCAGACAATCTGCAGAGAAATCCTTAAGTTAGGCCATCCCATTTTTTAGTTTTAAGAAGATAGCACTGAAGAATGATTGAGTGGCATATTGAGTCTGAAAGGAAAATGTTAAGGAAGTGAAGGATGCCAGAGGGTCTCCAGAAGGGCAACCTGCTAGGTTCTCCTTATACACCACTTGCTGAGTGTCCTTCAAAGATTACGACTGCCATCCAAATATGAATCAGAAAATTTGGAAAATAAAGAAAAAATACTCATGAGTTACTAAAACCATTCTTTGCAACTTTTGTCATACATTCTTTCAGTACTTTACCTTTATATATGTTCTTCAGGTAGTTATAATAATCACAGTATATGTACAGTTTAACATTGCACTTTTTTCAACATTATAAGTACTTTATCATGTTTTTCATAATCTTTGTAATATGGATTTTTAATGAGTGCATACTCTTTTCACCTATAAAAATAATTCTTGTATTTTAGATGAAAAACCCTTTGAGAACTGGATTTAAGTGATGATGTTTCTGCTTCAGTGATTATCATCCCTCAGTGTGTTCCAGAGTAACACAAGGGCCTCCTGTCTAGGTCTCATACTCAGAAATTTAGATTTGCTTAATCAGGAGTGGGGCCAAGTCATTAGTATTAAAAAAATTAAAACCCTAGATGACTCTAATGCATATAGGATTGAGAATCACTGAAAGTTCCCAAAATACATATGTCCTCAAAAACTTACTGTTAGCAGCAGATTTCATAGATTTTTTGGGTTCAAAGACCCCAGAATGTTATCTATTTTATACAACACAATTTACACAATAATTACCTAATTATTACACATATATTCACTGTTTCCCCTTTATAAATAGTGTAGCTGTGGACATGTGGATATATATAACATTTTCCAGAAGTAGGATTCCATGACAATTTTGTGACTCTTTCTAATATCCTGCCAAATTTCCTCACCTTGGTTATCCTCTAACCACACTCTCTTTCCCTCTCACATACATATCAAGACTTACCAAAGACTCAGGGAGCCTCTCTGCAGATCTCTGGAGCTCTCTCTTTCTCTCTTCTGTTCAGCTCTTTCCACTACAGTTCTCTTCCCTTCAAATTCTAGCCACTATGGCCTTTCCAAACTTCAACATCTGCCTTCCCAACACAGCAGGATCAAAGGGCTCTATTTGGGTTCCCCTTCCTTGTGAAACATGCAGCATAAGAAATGTCTCTTGGCGGAGGAACAAGGGGGAGAAGAAGGGCAGAAATGGTGGGGGAAAGGGAGAGAGGCAAACCATGAGAGCCTCTTGAATGCTGACAAAAACTGAGGACTGATGGATGTGGGGGGGAGGAGGGATGGGCATGGAGGAGGACACTTGTGGGGATGAGCACTGAGTGTTATGTGGAAACTAATTTGACAATAAACTATTTGTAAAAAAAAAAAAACTTTTTAAGAAGTAAAAAAAAAATGTCTCTTGGGAGTAATCTGGTGCAATAGTGCATGTTTTCCTCTTTTTGGAATCATGGGCCTGCGTTGCTTCTTGTCCAATGTCTAAAAACCATAGATTCATGTATTTTTTCTGGTTTTCTAGTTGTTTAAAGTGAATCAAGTAAACCTTTCCTTCTCTTCTTTCATCTTGGTTGAAAGCATAAATTAGTCCATTTATATTTAATATCATTATTAATATATTTAGATTAATTTCTATCAACTTATTATGTACTTCCATGAATTTGTTTGTTTTTCTTTTCCCACTGTTCTTCTTTTTTCCTTTCTTGATAATATGTTTTACACTGTCTTCTAGGATGCCCTACAAGAAGTTTCCAGGGACCATTTTTGGAAGTGTATAGGGGTTTTGAATACTTGTAGATAGGTGGCCCCATAATATATATAGTTTATAAAAAGGGTACTGTGCAAATAAAAAATTAAAACCAAATACCACAATTATCACAAAAATAATTTGTACTGAATTATCTAGTTAATTAGGTAGCCAGTTGTGTTTATCCATTTAACATTTATTGAACTCATGGATACCATGAACAATGCCAACCTGTGATAGTTCTTTCAGAGAGCTCATCTCTGCAATAGGCTTCAAAGACTTGGTCTAATAATTGAAATTTTCAGGCATTTTCTTTAGTCTATTATCATATTGGTTTCAGTGATCATATGTCCTCTATATTGATGTATCTGTATCTATCTCTATCTCTATCTCTATCTATCTCTATCTATCTGTACCTGTCTCCTTTACTTGGATTGATGGATGAAAGGGTAGAGATTTAGGTACAGCATGTGGTAAGTACTGAAAAAAATATTAAATTGAATTGTACAGAATTGTGGAAGTCAAGTTGTAGGACTATTATCAAAAGAGAAAGCTTATGGTTCCTCCTCCAATTATCCAGGCAAAATGTTGACCCTGCTTTTGTTTTATGACTTCATTATTTGTGTGGTCCCATGGAATCTAGGGCTTTACAGATATTAATATGACTGCATCCATATCATCTCTGTTGAATGTTATTCTATGTTATTTATAAACCTGTTGTTATTTAGATGAACATTGACTTATCTTTTTATAGATTTGGCCTGGTATCGTCAAGTGAAGCTCAAGCACCTACATCGGTATCATCTGCACTGCTTTTTTTTTTTTTTTGAGATTTCTTTTTTTTTTTTTACAAATAGTTTATTGTCAAATTAGTTTCCACATAACACTCAGTGCTCATCCCCACAAGTGCCCTCCTCCATGCCCATCCCCCCTCCCCCCCACATCCATCAGTCCTCAGTTTTTGTCAGCATTCAAGAGTCTCTCATGGTTTGCCTCTCTCCCTTTCCCCCACCATTTCCGCCCTTCTTCTCCCCCTTGTTCCTCCGTCAAGTTCCTCCTAATCCTCCTATATGTGCAAACATATGATATTTGTCCTTCTCTGCCTGACTTATTTCGCTCAGCATAACACCCTCAAGGTCCATCCATGTTGCTACACATGGCCAGATTTCATTGTTTCTCATTGCCATGTAGTATTCCATGGTATAGATAAACCACATCTTCTTGATCCATTCATCTGTTGATGGACACTTAGGCTCTTTCCATGTTTTAGCTATTGTGGAGAGTGCTGCTATGAACATTGGGGTACATGTGCTCCTATGCCTCAGCATTTCTGTATCCCTTGGGTAAATTCCTAGCAGTCATCTGCACTGCTTTTTAATAGCATAGATTTTTCTAATCTACACCAAAGAACTATACAATCAGAATCTTTAGGGAGGGCTACCTGGAATTTACATTTTAAACAAGTATCCCAGGTGATTCCATCGTTAGGTAAATACTGGCCTGGGCTTTTGATCCTGATTTATCAAGGAAAATAATCCATAGTTTTTACTAGGGAATTTCCTGCCATCTCTGTTCTGTGTCCTGGTCTTTCTACCCCAGCCATACAAATTGGTAGAAGTCTCTCTTAGAATACTAATGACTTATCCATTTATGAGTAAGTTCATTTCAGAACCCCCCCTCCCCCGCTTTACTACTAGCAAATCAATCTTTTGATTGATTGAATGTTGAATGAAAATGCAGTGCAGTTGTGGGTTCAGCAGCTAAGTATTTTTCTTACTAATGAGACTAAACTCCCAGGTGCTTTGGAGGACTCTTTAGCATAAAATACATGAGTCAGAAGTATTTGCCACAACCATATGTCAGCTCAGTCCTCAGAGATAGGCTACAATGCAGCCAGAAACTAAAGAACATTTCTCCTTTGCTTTATTTCTGTGGGCCAACCTGGGCCTACTGTGTGGATGAAGCCCTATATTTAGTCTGAATAGGCTCTGCATAAAATGAAGTCTAGCTGTGTGCTAAACTGGAATTGGCACTGAATTCATGGCTTGGCTATATCACTTACTGACTTTAAGACCTTGGGCAAGTTTGTTACTTTCACTTGGTTTTAGCTTCTCTGAAAAATAAATATAATCATACTCTACCTGTTTTACCAGACTATCATCACAATTCAGGAGATAATACTTCATTGTTGTTCCTAGAATCTCAGGTTCAAGAAACAAAAATTTCTTTATATGATCTTGATGTTTTGTATTCCCTAAATATATCTGTCCCCATTCTGTTCTCCCACTGATCTATACCTTACCATGTATGGGTTGGCGCAAGATGGAAAAATAATTATAAGTAGATATAATGCATGATGAAGTGTTAGTCACTCCATTACCTAAATACTGAAAGTCAGCACTGATTCATTTACGAATTTGTTCATTAATTTGATAAATATTTATTGAGTACCTACTGGTAAATATATGTGTATATATATAATTTGTATATATGTGTGTGTGTGTGTGTGTGTGTGTGTGTGTGTGTGTGTGTATGTATTTGGTATAAGTGAGTAAAAATTTTTTGATTAAGCATAAATCCAATCTGTCCAGAGTCTAAGTATTAGCAATAACTTCATGGCTGAGTGAGGATATGTGGAAATGCTACAGAAATTGGCCTGAGGAAAGGTTATGTAGCAAGAACAATAAAGCATTTGTTAGAACAACAAAGCATCAAATTCAAGTTATGCTCAAAGCAAAATCATGCCTGACTGATGAATGACAGCCTATCAATCAATGTAAGTTTCAATGTCCAAAGTAGGAAGGAGGGAAATTTCAGCACCTTCTCTCCACATCAGATCTGCCTCTTCTGTCCACCTGTTTGCCTCCTAAAAAATGAAGAGTTGTGACCTAATTCACGGTGGTCTTTTAAGGGATGATCCTATGTTTTACTTTGAAGTGATAAGCAGATCTAAACATAGCCAGGTTCTTGGGGCTGGCTAGGCAAACTCTCATTTTACCTTCTTCCACATATGCTGCTATTTGGATAAGTTAAGCTCAAGTCTGATTTGCAGACCTAGTCACTTCTTTTCCCTTCAGTCCTCAACTTCATTATTCATGGTGCACTAGAGGTGGTAAGATACCAAGATTTGGATTTGGGGGAATTAATACCTTGCAATCTTTGAGCCTAAGTAATGTGGGATCTACCTTTTATGAGTGCTTATACATATTCAGGTATATGATTATTAATAACAAGAGACAAATGCCAAAAGGCTCTAATTTATATAATATCTGGGTCCTAAAAATCCCAAGTTAGGAACAAAAAATACAGGTATATATTGACTGACAGAATAGTTGAGCTGAAAAAGTCCTTGGATATTATCTAGTCCATTGCTCTTCACTCCTTTGGGGCTTGAACCCTTTGAAAATCTCATAAAAGCTATAGCCCCAAAATTTTTATATAGTATCATGATGTTCCTGTACCCCTCAAAACAGTATATATAGATTCATGAACATACCTTCTCATCTTATCCAATATCACCATTTCATGAATCTTGAAAGTGATTCCAGATTTGTTCATTCACAAATATTTATTGAGGTAAACAAAACTGGGAGAAAGGAAAGTTCCAGCACAGAGTATTTTACCAGATAGAGTAAAAATTTAGAGAATATCATCAAGGGTATTAGGTCTGGACATGTGGGAGGATTTCTGTAAGGGGTTAGAATTATCAAAAGTATATTCCCCAACTTGGGAGGTAAAAAGACTCTAAAATTGATATTTGATGATGGCTACACTACTCAGTAAAGTGTTTTAAAACATTCAACTGTACACTTGAAATAGGTGAAATTTATAACATGTAAAATATAATTCATTAAAGGTATTAAAATATGCTTTTTGAGCTCTGACACGTAAAAAGCTTGGAAGTTGTCACTCGCATGCTTACAGCAAGGAAAACAATAGATAAATGGGATTTTATCATAAGACTATAGAAAATGTTTCCTCCCTAATACCTTACCATCACATCAGCAGGACCTCAGTATGTCAGTAGATTACATCTGAGACACCTAAATGACATAGACTCAACTTAAGTAGAATTTAGTTAAGCACAAAGACAAGGGACAGCAAAAACAAACAGAACAAAGAAACACATGGACACTAGAGTAAGCTGAAGCCTATGGCACCTATAGCTACAGCAAACATTAAACACACCCTGTCTCCTAGGAGACATATTATCATACAACCTCACCAAGAATCACATTACTTGCTCCTACTACCCAATATATCATATCTGGCTTTCACCAAAAACTTACCAGGTGTCTTAACAAATACAAAAAACATGTTCTGAAAAGAAAAGCAAACATCAGAAACAAACTCAGACATGGCACAGATTTTGGAATTATGAGGTAGGGAATTTTAAGTAACTATGATTAATATATTAAAGAATCTAATGAAAAAGTAGATAGCATATAAGGACAAATGAATAATGTAAGCAAAGAGATGGAAACTGTAAAAAAGAATCAAAAGTAAATGCTAAAAGACAAAAACTATGAAAGAAATGAAAAATACTTTTAATGAGCACATTTAAGAGACTGGACACTGCTGAGGGAAGAATCTGTGACCTTGAAGACATGTCAGTAGAAATTTCCCTAACCCAAGTGCAAAGAGAAAAGAATAATTAAAAAAAAAAGTAATATCCAAGAACTGTGGGACAATTGGAAAAGGGATAACATAGGTGTAATGGGAATACAGGAAAGAGAAGAAAAGAAAGGAATGAAAGAAATGTTTGACATAATAATGGGTATGAATTTTTCAAAATTAATGACAGATACCAAATCATATATTCAGAAAGCTCATAGAATAGCAAATAGGATTAATACCAAAAAATAATTACATTTATACATATCATATTCAAACTTAAGAAAAGCAAAAACAAAGAAAAATCTTGAAAGAAGTCAGATAAAAATAACATTTTACCTGTGAGGAACAAATAAAAGAATGACATCTGAATTCTGATGAAGAACCATGCAAATATAATGGGAGTAAAGTGATATATTTAAGATTTTTAAAGGAAAACTACCAACATAAAAATTTGTATAAAAATTGTATTCAATGAAATCATCATTCAAACAGGAAGGAGAAATAGACTTTCTCAAGCAAACTAAGCTGAGGGAGTCACCATTACACCTATCCTACAAGATTTATTAAGAGTTCTTCAGAGAAAAACAAAATGATATAGGTCAGAAACTTAGATCTACACACACACACACACACACACACACACACAAATACCCGAGAAGAATGAAATGAAGGTAAAGGAAAAGATTTTATTTTTCTAATTATATTATTGAAGTATAACTGACATACAACTGTCTAATTGTTAATTGATCTAATCAATTACTGTTTCTTCAAAGCAATGATAGCAACAATGTTTTCGGTGATTATAGCATATGGATAGGTGAAATGAATGACAACAGTAATGACAACAGTATTATAAGAGAAGGGAGGGAAGAGTTGGAAATACCTTGTTATAAGGTATCTGTACTATCTGTGAAGTAGTATAGGGTTACCTGAAAGTAGAATTAAAAAAAATAGTAGAATTAGATAACTTGTAAATGTATATTGCAAACTCTAGGGCAACCTAAAAAATTTAATTCAGTATTTAAGAAAAAATGTTTTCAAAGGGGGTGGTGTTTGGGTGCTCAATCGATTCTGACTTCAGCTTAGGTCATGATCTCGCAGTTCATGGGTTCGAGTCCTGCATTGAGCTCTATGCTGACAACTCAGAGCTGGAGCCTGCTTCAGATTCTGTGTCTCCCTCTCTCTGCCCCTCCTCCACTCACACTGTCTCTCTGTCAAAAAAGAATAAACGCTAAAATGTTTAAAAATTTAATGCAGTATACTTGATATACTAAAAGAGGAGAGAAAAATGGAATTAAAATGTTCAGTTAAAACCATAGAGGGGAGACAAACAGGGAAAGACAAGAAATAAACAAGAGTGGAAAGAATAGAAAAGAATTACAAACCTGATAGATATTATTCCAACCATATCAATGACTACTTAAAATGTGAATACGCCAATTAAAAAGACATAAATTGTTAAAACAGATAAAAACAAAATTATACCTTCTACAAGAAGCTCACTTTAGATAAAAGTATGCAGATAGATTAAAAAGTAAAGGAATGGAGAAAGATATACCATGTTAACACTAGCAAATGAAAACTGGGATAGTTATTTTCAGACAAAGCAGACTTCAGAACAAGAAAAATCTTTATCTGATAATAAAAAAAGGATATTCCATAGTGAATAAAGGGGTCAAATCTATAAGAAGATATTAAAATCTTTAATGTGTATGCACCTAACAACATAGTATCAAAATACATGAGGCAAAAACCAATAGAATTGCAAGGAGAAACAGACAAAGCCACTATTGTAGTTGAAAACTTCAACACCCCTCTCTTAGTAATTGACAGATCCTGCAGGCAGAAAAGTAATAAGAATACAGTTAACTGAATAGTATCATCAATCAATTAGATCAAATTGACATGTATAGAAGACCTCATACAACAACAGCAGACTACACATTCTTCTCAAACTCACAGAGATCATTCATCAAGATAAACTACATCCTGGATGATAAAACACATCTTAACACATTTGAGATAGTAGAAATCAAATAAAGTAGGCTCTCAGACAACAGTGCACAGAAAGATAGCTGAAAATCCCATAACTGGAGATTAAACAACACACTTCCAAATAACAAGTGGATGAAATAAGTCACTAAAGAAATGTTTAAAATATTTCAAATTAAGTATCAAAATTTGTGGGATACAGCAAAAACAATGCTTATAGGGAAATTCATGGCATTGAATAATTATGCTAAAAAAGAAGACAGATCTAAAATCAACAATATTTTCACCTAAGGCAACTAGAGTAGGAAGAACAGTTTATGTGAAAGCAAGCAGAGGCGAAGAAAATGAGAAGAAATTAATGAATTTGAAAACCAGAAAAAAGAAACCAAGAGCTGCTTTTTTTTTGAAAAGACCAACAAAATGATAAACCTTAGTTAACCTAACCAAGAAAAAAAGGAGACGAGACACAAATATGCATATAAAAAGTACTCAACATCACATGTGATTAGTGAATTTTAAACTGAAACACTACTGGGATACCACCTCTATTTACAAAACAGTAACAACACCAAATGCTGGCAAGGATGTGGAACAACAGAAACTCTCACTCATTGTTGGAGGGACTGCAAAGTGGTATAGCACTTGGGAAGATGGTTTGGCAGTTTCGTATAAGGCTAAACATATGCTTACTATAGGATCCAACAATTGAACTTGTAAGTATTTACCCAAACAAACTGAACACTTAAGTGTATACAAAACCCTACACATAAATATTTGTAGCAGCTTTATTTATAATTGCCCCAAACCAGAAACACCCAAGATGTCCTTCAATAAGTGAATGGATAAATGTATACTGTGGTACATCCATACAATAAAATATTGTTTAGTGATAAAAATAAATGAGCTATCAAGGTACAAAGCAACATAGAAATCTTAAATGCATATTACTAAACGAGAGAAGCCAGTCTGGAAAACCTACATCTCTATGATCCCAATTACATGACAGTCTGAAAGCCTAGCTGAATGGATTAAAAAAAAGAAAAGAAAAAAGAGAGAGGACTCAAATAGATCAGAAATGAAAGAGAAGATATTAAAATAGATACCACAGAAATACAAAGGATCATAAAAGACTACTAAGGGGGTTCCTGAGTGGCTCAGTCAGTTAGGAAATCGATGTTGGCTCTGGTCATGATCTCATAGTTCATGGGTTTGAGCCCCACACTGAGCTCTCAACTGTCATTACAGAGCCTACTTGGATCCTCTGTCTCCCTTGCTCTCTGCCCCTCCTTTCCTCACACATGTGCTCTCTCTCTCTCAAAAATAAAAAAAAAAACATTAAAAAAATAGACAATGATAAACAATTGTATGCCAACAGATTGGGCAGCCTAGAAGAAATGGATAAATTCCTATAAATATGCAACCTATGAGGTTGAATTATGAAGAAATAGAAAATCTGAACAGACTGATTACTTGTAAGGAGATTGAATCAGTAATCAAAAACCTCTCGGGGGGCCTGGGTGGCTTAGTCGGTTAAATGTCTGACTTCGGCTCATCATGATCTCATGGTTGGTGGGTCTGAGCCCCCCATTGGGCTCTGTGCTGACAGCTAGCTTAGAGCCTGGAGCCTGCTTGAGATTCTGTGTCTCCCTCTCTCTCTGACCCTCCCCTGCTCATGCTGTTTCTCTCTCTCAGAAATAAATAAAAAACATTAAAAAATTAAAACAAAAACAAAAACGTCTCAACAAACAAAAGTCTAGGATGAGATTGCTCCACTGATGAATTGTATCATATATTCAAAGAAAATACCAATAATTCTCAAAATAGAAGAAAAATAGAAGAGGAGAGAACTTTTTCAAACTCATTTTATGAAGCCAGCATTACCCTGATGCAAAACCAGACAAGGATGCCACAAAAATTTATAAGTCTATATCCCTGATGAACCTAGATGCAAAATTTCTCAGCAAAATGATTGCAAACAAATTCAACAATAAATTTAAAGGGTCATACACAATGATCAAATGGGGTTTATTCCAAGGATACAATGTTGGCTCAACATCTGCAAGTCAATCAATGTGATATACCACATTAATGAAATGAAGGATAAAATCATATAATCATTTTAATAGATGTAGAAAAAGCATTTGGTAAAATTCAACATCAATTTATGACAAAAAGTCTCAACAAAGTAGGTTTAGTGGGAATATCAGTCAACATAATAAAGACCATATATGACAAGCTCACTGCTAACATCGCACTGAATGATAAAAGAAAGTCTGAAAGATTTTCCTCTTTCCTCTACAATGAAGAGTAAGACAAGGATGCCCACTCTCACCACTTTTACTCTGCATAGTACTGAACAGAAGCCAGTGGATAAGTGCCCCAGCTTCCTGTCCTTTGGCTGGAAAATTCTGGGATGTTTTTTGCACATGTATCACATTCCCAGTAAAATTGAGATCCCAATGCTCCCAACAGTAACCTTGACAAAACACTCTTATACTGACTCTTTCTCTTTCCTACTTCGCTGTCCTCACTCCCTCATTCCTGATTCTTAAGATCACCTCCTAAATAAACTACTTGAACTGTGGTTCGTACTTCTGGCTCTGCTTTCAGGGGCAATCAAACTAAAGAACATTTGTTTCACTAAGATATCTCTAAAACACATGGCAATAGATATGTTTCCTGGAATCATTATCCATAACAACCATATCACAGAAAATTCTTTAGGGATTTAGAAGCATGACTTGGGGCCACATCCTAGTACATTCAAGAAGAATATTTTTCAGGGTTTGTTCAATAAACACTTCATGCAAAGCAGTACTTAATAAACACTCATGTCCTGGCCAAACAACAGAAGTTTTCTCCTTCTGTTGTGGGATCTAGAAAGGCAAGAGGCATGAAAGAAAATCAGCAAAGCACTTTATGACAACCATACCGGTAAGCCAGTAACTCAAAGAAAGGTAATTATTACAATCATCAGAAAGTGTTCTCAGCCCTGATGAAAGCTTTTCCTTGGGGAAGTTTTTGGTGGTAGTTATTCATACAAATTATTTCTCAGGAGCCCACAGCAGATTGACTACACTAATTTTCAATTAAGCTTCAGGGCTATTGAAGTGGTGGAAAAGTGAAAGACATTTTTTAAAGAGAGCAATTTCCTATCTAATAAATAACTGCCTGCCATAGTATGAAATTTAATAGTAGTTGTGGCATTGTACATCAAAAAGTAAATTGTAGTGTATGAAGTTAACAAATTCTCAGTGTGGATGCTGCCAGCTTACTCTTTTCTAGAAGCATCAAGCAGTGGCAGCTCATGAAAAAATACTACCTCAGCTGTTGATTCCATATTATATTATAGACCCATCTAAAGTAAGGCTAGTCGCCTCAGCAAGAATTATGTGTGAGGTCTTTGTTCTGTTTTTTTCAACATTTGTGTGTACTAGCATGTTAGTGGTGGAAATTAATGTGAAATTTAATTACAAAATCATAACCAAGGCATCTGTGAATATAACTGATGCATCTAGTATGTATTTTCATAGCTTATTTTGTTTGTATACCTTTAGTGGAAGCTAATATATAACAATAATATAAAATATTAATAATATTTTTAAAGGTTATGATTTCCTTGAGGGCAGAATGTGCCGTAATATTTTTTATCCTCTTAACGTTTGAATGAATGAATGAAATAAAGGAATATGTTTCATCACATTTTTAAAAAAATATTTTTATTTATTTCTAGGAGAGAGAGAGACATCGTGAGCAGGGGAGGGCCAGAGAGAGAGGGAGACACAGACTCTGAAATAGGCTCCAGGCTCTGAGCTGGCAGTCAGCACAGAGCCCAACGCGGGGCTTGAACCCACGAACCGCGAGATCATGACCTAAGTGAAAGTCGGACGGTCAACCGACTAAGCCACCCAGGCGCCCCACATCACATTTTTTATCATGTATGGTAAACATCTGTTTTTGCTTTCCTGCTATCCCTTCCCCCTTCTCTGGCAATGCCACTTTGATTATCCTATAGAAAATATCCCTTCTTTATTCTCAGTTCACTTAGTTTTGGACATGGAATGGGGGTGAAGTAGAAACATGACTTTAACTCCAAACTGGGCAAAACTTGACAATTCTGGTAAAACTGGACAATTCCCTTTTTTGGAACCAGTGATTCAAGGATAGGTATGTAAACAAAGTGGGTTCAATTAGAGTTACTTTGGGACTTTTGCCGGATTCACTGGAAAAGTGGCACTTAGTCCAAAAATTAGTACTTATCTGTTCTGTTGTAGACTTCTCATTTACGTGAGCCAGTAAGTTCCCAGTTACTTGACAAGTTTGAGTTGAGTTTGTATCTTTGACTCCTGTTCCATTTCCTCCAAGATTTTGTAAATCTTCCAAATAAGAGTCCAGTGGTGTCCTGTGATGCTGGAATAGTCAGTGGGGACTAATTAGTCTTAGCCATATTATCCCCAGAAGTTTGGTGTTTGTCAAATAGACTGATAAACAACCAAATAGATAAATAAATAAATAAATAAATAAATAGGGAGGGAGGGAGGGGGGAAGGAGGGAGGAAGGGAGAGAGAGAGAGAGAAAGAGAGAGAGAGAGAATCTCTCAAAAATCCTGAAACCTAAACCATAAAAAACTGATCATGTAACCATATATCCCTACATCTATCATTTCACATGGAACTTTTAGAGGTCAGGTCATCTTCTTATGCTTAACATGGCACACTGAAATACTAAGTTAATTTCTTGAATTACTTCAGAGGGTCACATTATATGTGACCTCAACCTCACATTCTCTAGGTCAACAAGCCAAGTTATGTATTCTACTGGCTAGAAAATGGAAGGCTGACACTTTCCAGAACTTAACTCCATCTTAGACAAGAGCTTGGAGAAATTAGTCATTTTTGATGCTGAATTTCCTCATCTATAAAAGGGGAAGATTTATTTGTTATGGGTATAGAAGGAACACAAGGCTGAATATGACAGTCCTTTTGGTGATAAAACACCAGTGGTGATTTCATTTCCATTACTTTATTAAAGAATGTGAACAAAGAAAAAAATACTGGAAACCTTAGTGAAAAGCCCAGGGCTTTGCTTCAAAATACTAGATATTCTAGGATACAATTACAACTAGTGGTATTATGTTTCACTGTTTATAGAGAGTGACTGAGGATATATAATAAAGTACTGACAGAAGGGAATACAGGTCAGTGTTATTGCGACAAAGGATTTTGGGTCATTGAAGTCAGTCAATCTTGCCTAGAGAAGTAATCAGTAGTAGATTAGTCAACAGTAGATTTAGAAAACACATAATTTTAGGATTTAGAGCTATAAACAGTTGGCTTTTTGGGAATGTACTCAAAACAGGGTTTGAATCTCACCCTTCTCCCAATAACAGCCTCACTATGGACATTGGGAAAGACATAAAACCTTGGTTTCTATAAAGTGAAAATAAAACTAAACTTTCAACATATAGTTGTTTAAATAAATGAAATGATGATCATTACATTTAACAGTAATTTTATTTAGTGCCTAATATGGGATACACAATGTGTTAAGTGCCAGCATATGATCTCATTTAGTTCTTGAGACAACTCAATGAAGCAGGGCTACTATTATTTACATTTTACAGACAGGGAAAATGGGGGAGGAAGACGGAGCTGCACAGAGAGTTCATGAATCTTGCTTAAGTCCCACATCTAGTAAGTGACAAAACAGGATTTTCACTGAGGCAATCTACTCCAGGATTTTACAAGGATTTTAAAAGTCTCTCTATATTGCTTTTCTCCCAGAGCAGACAGTAACAACTTAATATGTCAGAATTTAAGCTGAATCATGCACATACTCAAACTAAGAGAGATGATTGAAGATCACCCAGGTAGGCATAAAAATAGACAGGTAACTTGTCTCTGGCTCCATTTTCATAAACGTATTGTTGATTCAAGATCTTGGTGCTTTGCTTTAGATCCAATGCCAAATACGTTTTTTTTCCTTTATCTGTGTTGGCTTTTCAACTGACTCTCTGAAATGGCAACTCCCTCATTTCTTGCTTTAGTTTTAGGCAGAATGGGGAAGAAATTTACACAGCAACATTTACTTAACAGTCTCCAAGTTTCTTAAATTATGATGACTGCAAAAGTCACCATTTTAAATCATCAGTTTACTGGAATTCTCTCTGAATTCAGCAAAAAGTCTGGACATTGGAGTATCCAAAATCTATAAAGAACTTATCAAACTCAACACCCAAAAACAAATAATCCAGTGAAGAAATGGGAAAAAGACATGAATAGACACTTTTCCAAAGATGACATCCAGATAGCTAAGAGACACAAAAAAAATGCCAACATCACTTATCATCAAGGAAATACAAATCAAAACCACAGTGAAATACCACCTCATGCCTGTAAGAATGGCTAAAATTAACAACTCCGGCAATAACAGGTATTGGCGAGGATGCAGAGAAAGAGGAACCCTTCTGCACTGCTGGTGGGAATTCAAACTGGTGCAGCCACTCAAAAACAGGATGGAGGTGCCTCAAAAAATTAAAAATAGAACTACCCTATGACCCAGAAATTGCACTACTATGTAGTTATCCAAAGGATACAGGAGTGCTGTTCCTAAGGGGCACATGTAGCCCAATTATTATAGCAGCACTATCAACAATAGCCAAAGTATGGAAAGAGCCCAAATGTCCATCGACTGATGAATGGATAAAGATATAGTATATATATACAGTGCAATGTTACTCAGTCATCAATAAGAATGAAATCTTGCCATTTTGCAGTAATGTGGATGGAATTAGAGTATATTATGCTAAGTGAAATAAGTCACCAGAGAGAAACAAGTAACATATGATTTCACTCATATGTGGAACTTAAGATACAAAACAGATGACAATAGGGAAGAGAAGAAAAAATAATATAAAAATAGAGAGGGAGACAAACCATAAGAGATTCTTAAATATAGAGAACAAGCTGAGGGTTGCTGGAGGGGTATTGGGTCGGGGAATGGATTAAATGGGCCAGGGGCATAAAGGAGGACACTTGTTGGGATGAGCACTGGATGTTATCAGTAAGTGATGAATCACTAACTTCTATTCTTGAAATCATTATTATACCATACGTTAACTAACATGGATTTTAAAAAAATGCCTAGACATTGGATACTGATTCCATGTTTGTGTGGATTATGACTCATCCAATGCCTTTTCCTGTTAAATGGATATAAAAAAGATAGCCTAGATCTGCAGTTTCAGAACCTCTTGAGATCCTGAAGTCTTTAAAATACTAAAGATAAGATTAACAAGGAAGAGGCAGTCTTACTGGAGAGTAAATATATTATAAAGTAATAATACTTGCATCACAAGGCATAGAAATAGACATAGATCAATGGAACAGAATACAAAGCTCAGAAATAGACACAAATAAATTAAACAGTTTAGTAGATTGTAAAGGTGCTCAAATCCATAGATGAATTATTCAATAAATCGTTTCAGGGGAAACGATGGTTAGCTATATAAGACAATTATATCATGCATATGCATCTATCATGCATAAAATATATTTGGAAAAATACATGAGAGCTGAATCCAGGGAAAAGAACTGAATGGCTGAAGGACACAGATGGGAAGGAGGCTTTTCACTATTTACCATTTTTATATTTTGTATTTTTAACCATATGAAAATGTTACCTTTTCAATAAATAAATAAATTAAATAAATGTATCATTTAATTTATTACATAAAATTTCTGAAATAACTAATACATCATATAGATAGAAACATTTTAAAATAAATTTTATAGCTGTCTATAAGTAATTAAGCATGTAAGGGCAAGTACTGAAATAATAATTATAGGAAAGGTATATATTTCAGCAGGGTTATTTTATAAGTACAGGGCCCAAGCTTCTCTATAAATCCTATTTACAAAGCTAAAAAGAGAGAGTATACAAAGGGGACATATTTAGCAGCCTTGGAAACCAAAGCTAAGTATCAACCATTTACCAGGCATTTGGAGAAATGTCTATAAGGTAAAACACTGTTTAGATGAGGGGAAAAGGATGGGAGATCCATGGTGTCATTCCAGGTAACTAAGTAGAAACAAGCCCACTTACATGACACATTTATATGAGAAGCAAAGGTTTTGTGACCTGCATACAAAGACAGTCCGAGGGACTATAGACTATCCATTTGGCTTCTCCTCATGTTTACTGATTGGCAGCATTAAGAGTATACTGACTACCTGGAAAGGGCCTAACCTGGATCTGGACACAAACTATCACTTAGCAGAGATCCAGTTTGGTGGAGTGCTTTCCTTAGAGATCCTATCCATGATGCTTTATAGATCTGAAGCTACCATTAAAGACCACAGCTTTGTTTTCTTCTTTTTTTCCCCAGATAGTTTGACCTCAAAATTGATCTGATGTCAAAATGTATATACTTTTAAATTTTAAGCCATTTATGTGAAACTAAAGTCCTCTTTGTAATTCCTGAAAGATTTAGCTCTTATTTCAGACTATATGACCATAAAGGACAGACACAAAACTTCCTATTAATGGAATAGTAAGCAAGGAAAATCACAGGACTTTTGAAAAAAAAATCCGCAGCTCCATGTATTACTGAGCATTTGGAGGAGTTGGCTCCCTCTGCAATAATGGATTTACTAAGAGGAGCATGTGTGGTCAGTTGTCCATCTGCTGTCAGCTTTATTTCTGTACCGTCATGCTTTGCTGTATATTGGAGGAAGACAGAAGTCTGAAAACTACATTTCAAAGACTCCCTTGCCAGTGTAGTTCTTTTGCTTAGGTTCTATCAATGGGAAGACTGCAGGAGACTAGACTGAGAGGCAAGAGGAAAAGAAGAAGCCATTTTTCTTCCTATTTTATGATTTTGGTAGCTCCTCTGGCAGTGACAGCTGTACAGAGTGAATACAGGCTGTGGGTTCTTCTCAGACAATTCAGTCCAGCAGCAGAGGCAGAAGGGAGTGCTTTATCATCCCCATCAGCATAGTGTTAAGGTACTCTGGTTCCAACAGCAACAGTGACAGAAGAGTTACTGCAGCATAAGTTCAAATGTGAGTTTCAGGCTTCCTACAGTGGTGGTAGTGGCAGTGGCTCCAATGTCAGTTTCAGGTGGTCCAGTGGCCTTAGTGATAAAATTACTGTGGACACTGCATACCATCATTTTACTTTCATCCTTCCGCCTACATGGGTGGTAGCTTCTCGCTGTTACTAATATCTTTACCTCTGTATTCCTTTAGACTTCCCACCATTTTTGTAACCAATGTTCTAGATTACATTTCCACCAATTGAAAAAGCTAGCAGTGCTTCTTTCCTTATTGACTTATACAAAACAGAAGAATTTTTAGTAGCTTCATGATTTATGGTCTCAAGAAGACTTAAGACATAAGAGAATGTTCCTTTTTGAAATCAGACTGAGATGTCATAGAAAAGGAACCATGTAAGATAAAGAAGTGCTAAATGAAAATGAAAAATAATATTGTGATAATTTGAACCATCATAGAGACCCAGTAGAAAGCCAAGATAGGGCACCAACTCACTATTCTGAAAATTGGTAAATAAAGGTAGAGGATCAATCATTTATTCTTCCTTTCATGTATAAACCAAATAGCTGGTGAAGGAAAATTGTTCTTTAATGAAAGAATCACAGCTAGTAAATTCAGGATAAAGGATAGAATTAGAAAATAACTATTTTGCAATACCTAATGAAATAATAAATGTAGGTTACAATCAACAGTGTCTGCTAAAACCATTAGGTGAATGATTAATGGAATATTATAATGAATGAATCTGAACTGACACCACCTGAGCCCTGTAATTAATCTTAATGTCACCAAATGTAAACCAAACAGATATTATGTGTCACATGATGTAAAGCAATAGAAATTACACAGCACTACCTATTAAATATCCTTG
This sequence comes from Crocuta crocuta, assembly GCF_008692635.1. Taxonomy (NCBI): domain Eukaryota; kingdom Metazoa; phylum Chordata; class Mammalia; order Carnivora; family Hyaenidae; genus Crocuta; species Crocuta crocuta. The sequence goes on along the minus strand of NW_027530999.1, from coordinate 837,513 downwards.
AAAAAAGGACTTGATTTAATTAAGCCTGAAGATATAAGTACTAGTTTTAAGAAAGAAATAAAAAAGGGGGGGGGGGAGAGAATACTGGATGCTAATTTACACTGCAAAGATACGTAAGCCAAATTCAGAATTTAAGAAATTCTACAGTTTTCCCCCAAAATAAGTGATATTAAAAAGGGGGGAGAGTACACAGATGCCCATTAAAAGAGACTTACTAGAACAATATACTAGTTAAAAATTGGTCTTTTAGCAAGTGTAAAAAGACAGTTTTTTGAGACAGTTGGGGAAAATTAAACAGAGACAAGGAATTAGATATTAAGGAACTATTGTTAGTTGTGTTGGGTGTGATAATATTATTTTGTGTGTGTGGATGTGTGTGTTCTTTAAGAAAAATCTTTCTATTAAGGTATCAAGTTTTTATGAGAGAAATTATGTAATGCTGTGGATTTGCTTTAAAATGTTCTAGCACTTTCCATAAAAGAATAAAAAGAAAAAAGGAAAAAAGATGTAACAAGGATAGCAGGCTGGTTATAACCATGGCTGAGTGATGGGTACATGGGGACTCATTACACTATTTTCACACTGAATTATTTTAGTAGACAGTTTAAAATAATTTTCTTTATAAAATAATTTTAAAACTAAGAGGCTCATGTTTATTTGTTTTTAATTGTCAATTTACAGATAATTTCCATATTTTATAAACTATTATACCATAGCAAATTTGGGGACTTATTCCAATTAGTTTGAGTTTCAAGTATAAGCTGAGAAACCCTGCACTGCTCCAAATACACTTCATGATACATCATTCATACAGAGAACATTTAAAAGACATAATTTCTCTAAAGTAAGATAAACACCTAGATGGACCGGAAGGGAAACATAACATAAGACTGAAGCTGTAGGTCTCTTGGAGTTTGGATTGTTTACAGTAGAAATATAAAGACAAATATTTGTTTACCAAACTGTTACTTTCATAAGATGATGGGTTTCTTGAAGACAGGCACTGTATTTCTTCATCTTAATATGCCTAGAAAAGTGCCTGGAACATATTAGACAATAACTGAGTAAATCACGAGCAAGCAAAAACCTTCTGCAAAAGACCAGAATATGCTTGATCACAAGAAAAATGTAAGTCTGAATTTTCACAAGCACTAAATGGACATGTATTATTACTCTACTGTTATAGAAGACCAGTGAAAAAGAACTTCTCCAATGGGGCTAAAGAGCTCCTACGTGAATTTTTTCTTTCCATTGGAAGAAGATGGATAGACAGATTGTGACCATGATTGACTGCTCTGAAGCAAAGTACTACCAGGCCACGTATCCCTTCCCAAAAGAAGTACTGTACATCTGCATTGAGGGAGAGGAAGAGGTAGTACCCACAGATCTCTACTAAAACCTCTTTGCTTAGAAATCCTGATTGCTTACTGTTGTGATACACATATAGACACATGTATATGTACAAATAAATCAGACAGAAACTCCTCCTGTATATCACAAGCAAAATAAAAAGAATTATTATTAAATATCATGTGGACACATGATTTCTGCCCCATTAAAGGTATAAAAGAGATCAACCACTCCTCCCCACTCCCTGGCCACTTTTCCTGTAACTGTCCTATAGTTTTTCTTATAGGGACTTGCCTGGACATTACTGGCAAATTTCTGTGCTCACCCCTTCTTTTAACATACAAGTTATATCATTTCTAGGGGCTAGGACTGTTTGGGCTATCAAAGGCGGCTTTGGAAGTCTGTGATCATTATAGAAAATATCTAGAGATTGTTTGCAGGATATGTGACATAGAGTAAAGGGAATGAAATTCTTTTTATTTAATTTTCAATCCAAAGGGTCAAATTATGGGTCTAGCCAGAGAGGACAGATAGCCTAGTAATGACAGGCCCTACAAAACCACCTCAAAATGAAATGCTAGACTGCCTAAATGTTATAAATCTGGGTAAAATTCAGCCTTCACACATCACAGTGGTCAACTGCTGGATAATATGCAGGAAAAGTCATTATTACTCCAAAGAGGAAACCTTCCAACTTATGTTGAGAGAAGAACCATGCCTTTTTTGTATTTATTGCTAAATATTAATTAATGAAAAATATTAACATCCACATTTATGGCATTTTATATAAATAAAGTGGAATAATCCTTGGATTGAAAGCTAAGTTCTTGTGCCAATTCTGACCAGCCAACTATGTAATCTTGGGAAAGTCACCTGACTTCTTGAGTTTTAGTTTTCTTTATAAAATGAGGGGGCTTGAAGTCAAGGCTCAATTAGGTGGTCTCTAAAGTTACTATCAGCCTGTCATTATATGATCTATAACATACGTATATAAATTATATAAACATTTAAGAAAGCATATAGACATGTAGAGAAGTCAATGAGTAATAATACTGAAAATTTTTGGCACCATTATTATATAAAATGATACAGCAAGAAGGAGAAACCAAGACAAAAGTAAATAGCATTTTCGCTTTTTATTTTCACTGAAGTTCATAAAATGGTCCAATTTAAAAGCTGTGGAAGATAGAAAATGAATAGAAAATGTTAAGTATTAAGTGCATATGAAACACTTAAGCCTTCTAAATACAGAAGTAGCTAGTTGTAAATAAGTCATTTCACAAGCATGAACTTTTAGAACAAAAATAACCACCCTATAACCTATATGTATATTTGTAATCAACCGCCACTCTTTCTTTATAGAGGAGATATGATGGCTGCCAAAATTAATTATAATTGTGTATGTGTGTGTACATGTGTGTGCAACTCTGTGTGTATTCTTAATCTCCCTGCCACATTTCAGCAGTCAAGAACACAAACCCCACAAATCTGGATGCTATTGTCAATAAATGGTCTTAAGGAATTGCTATCAGAATTCCTAGAGTCTGTAGATATCATCATGAGATACGAATAAATGATACCCATTTATAACTTGCCAGCTCCTTTTGGCACTTTATAATTTTATCTTCAAAGACTAGTGACATGGATGACTATTTTCTATCCATGCAAAGTTGTGCGTTGAAGTAGGAGCAGCAGTGGCAACAAGTGAGAGATAGTGACTGACATAGCATGCAATTACTTTAGGTATCAAGACTTTGGCATGTTGTTTATGGGAAATTCTGTCTCATTAGAAAAACATTAAAGGATATGTTGGTGGGACTGCACCAATGTAACTGATGCCCCAAAGGCAAGAGGATATTTTTAAATTGCTATTTGAAAATTTGTTTTGTGATAGATGGAGAATCATAGAAAATTAACATATTATATCATAACTCTAAAAATTTAGGAATAAAAATAGGCAGTACAGTGTGGTGTTGAAGATGCTGGGCTGAGCCAGATGAACTCTTATGCTTATTGTGCTTTCCTACTTTTAGCTGAATGAGTTTGTGCAAACCATTTAACCTCTCCTAGCTTTATTTTCCTCATCTGTAAGTTGACTGGCTCTACCTACCTCATGGGGCTGCATAGGTAAGATATTAGATATGAATGCACTTTTGCCTATGGTGAAGAAGTTAACTAATATAAAGGACTCTTCCTCATTACTATAATGTTATTGTTAGTACCTATTACTACAACCATAGAAGTGTTTATTTAGAAAAGTCAAATTCCCTTTTCCTAGTATTTGTTCATGAAATATGGACTCCTCTAACTTTGTCACCAGTTACAATTCCCCTGGATTCTAGATACAATCTGAAATTGTTAATTTCATGTGTCACCTTGACTGGGTCACAAGTGCCCAGATATTTGGTTAAACGTTATTTCTGCATATATCTGTGAGGGTGTTTCTGGAAAAGATTAGCAATCGAATCTGCAGACTGAGTAAAATAGATTGCCTTCCCCAATGTGGGTAGACATCATCTAACCCACTGAGGACTAAACAGAACAAACAGAACAAACTGTTGGAAAGGGAAAATTCTTTCTCTACCTGACTTGGGAGTGACATCAGTTTCTCATCACCTTCAAATCACTGGCAGTCTCAGTTCACAGGCCTTCATACTCCAACTGGAATTTGTATAATTGGCTTTCCAGTCCTCAGGCCGTCAGACTTGGACTAGAACTTGCACCATTGATTCTCCTGGTTTTTGGAATTTCAGACCCAGAGTGCAACTACATCACCATCTCTCCTGGGTCCATAGATTGCAGATGTCAGATAATGGGACTTCACAGCTTCTATGACTTTGTTTCTGAAGAACCCTGACTACTATGCAATTCCTCCATGTTTTTCAAATATTTACTAGAGAATGGAATAAATATACTGTAGTTCTTATTAAAAGTATTTGGCTGGGGCGCCTGGGTGGCTTAGTCAGTTAAGCGTCTGACTTTCGCTTAGGTCATGATCTCGCGGTTCGTGGGTTCGAGCCCCGCGTCGGGCTCTGTGCTGAATGCCAGCTCAGAGCCCGGAGCCTGTTTCAGTCTGTGACTCCCTCTCTCTCTGACCCTCCCCTGCTCACGCTGTCTCTCTCTCTCTTCTAGAAATAAATAAAACATTAAAAAATTTTTTTAAAGTATTTGGCTGATTAAAAAATGTATTTGGCTGATTTAGGGATCTGCTTTATCTAACTCCTCAAAATAACTTTATGATTAAAGAAATGTGTGTTCCAGTTCTTTGGTCTTATGTGCATATGGAATTTTATGTGTTTGAAACTGACATCATATCCACATCTCCCAGGCATGCTCTGCCTGTCTCATCAGAATCACATTTGTCTAGGGCACCTGGGTGACTCAGTTGGTTAAGCGTCTGACTGGCTCAGGTCATTATCTCATGACTTGTGAGTTTGAGTCCCACATCAGGGTCTGTGCTGACTGCTCAGATTCTGCAGCCTGCTTCGGGATTCTGTGTCTCCCTTTCTCTCTGCCCTTCCCCTGCTCATGCTCTGTCTCTCAAAAATAAGTAAACGTTGAAAAAATTTTTTATTAAAGAATCACATTTACTCTCATTGAAATCCTTTCTAGAGACTGCTTCCTCACTGCTTCCATTCACTCTAAGAACAATGCCACAATCAAACTAAGAAACATGAGAGCTGCTATTCAGTGACCTTTTACCTATGAGAAATTTACATATCTTATCTCATTTAATCCTAAAGCCATTCAACAATAGCATTTCCTCATTTTACAGATGAGGAAACTCTGGCTCATAATGGGTGATTAACTTACTCAAAGATACATAATAAACAGTAGAACAAAGCCACCCAACAGCAAAGTCTGTGTGGGCTCAACTATCAGGCATATCTCCCACTCCCAGATCCCCTTTTTTTCTTTCCTCAGTTGCATATTTTTTGTCCATCTAAGTTACTTATGCTCAAAATAACTCATTATAGCTTGGGTATAATATATATTCTTCTGTTTTTTTTTTTTTTATGCAAGAGTTTCAAAACAGCCCAGACATGTGTGATGATCACGTTTTTGCCTGTCAGCAATCTTTTCTTTTGAAAGGATTCTATCAAATTTGATAAGGTTGATATATTCTGTAAATCCCTACTGCCTCTTTTAATGCAATCATAACTTCCTGGGGGCTGGTTCCTAGGGACAAAGCTTTATAGTGCATAGCTTTTCAGTGAAAATTTACTATGTGGTGGAATTAATAGGTGCAGTGCATTTCACAGCTTTTCCACCTCAAATGGCATTTCTTAGTCAGCACAGTAGGTTTCCCATATGTATTGCCACAAATAGTAATTCCTCCTCAGAGTTCAGGAAGATTTTCGGAAACAAGTATTTCTAAATTAAATCTTATTCACAGTTTAACTCAGCATAAACCAGCCTAACTTGATGAGTGTATTTGACATGTTGAGGAATAATTAAATTTAATTTTCATGTACAAAATAGAAATAAAAAAAATTTTTTTTTGCAGCCCTGCAGTGGCTGACACTATGCTATTACCTTTGTGTTCTCAAAAGGGAAGGAAAATGGGATTCCAAGAGAATAGTGCATTCCACAAAGTTCTAGGAGAAAACATTCTAGAATAATACAATCTCTGCTGATATGGCAGCTTTTATATTAGCTTTTAGCAGTGAAAGTGGGAATGTACTTGATGGAATTTTTTTTCTTTTGAAAAGGTTGAAATGTAATTTGACCTATTTATTATCAAAACGTTCTTCAAAAATTCACTGACTTTTAAAGGACAGACCTGAGAGGGAAGCCATAGAATCATATGCTCCAAATTGTCAGCAAGCTACTGGAATGAAATGGGCTATTTCTTATTATTGGATTTTTAAAATATTATTAATAACAACTAAAACAATAACTCAATGTATTTAGAATATTTAACAAATCAAGGTGCATGCTAAATTGTTTCTAAACTTCCCAATAATCCTTTGAGACATCTTGTTATATCTACATTTGAGGAATTTGAGCCTCGGAGTGGTGAAGCAATCTACCTGATGTTACACAGCAAGTACAAGATTAAGCTGGGATTTGGCTCTAGAGTACGGATATCTCCAAAACTTATTATCTTTCCAATACAATATATCATAATCAAAAGCAAAGTTTTTTTTAAAATATTTTTAATGTTTTATTTATTTCTGAGAGAGAGAGAGAGAGAGAGACAGTGACAGTGTGAGCAGGGGAGGGTCAGAGAGAGAGGGAGACACACAATTGGAAATAGGCTCCAGGCTCTGAGCGGGCTGTCAGCACAGAGCCTAACTCGGGGCTGGGGGCTCGGGGCTCGAACCCAAGAACAGTGAGATCATAACCTAAGCCAAAGTCAGCCGCTTAACCGACTGAGCCACCCAGGTGCCCCTAAAAGCACAATTTAAAAAAGCAGACTTGAGCTTTCAAACTCTGGTACTGCCACTTATTGTTTGTGTAAACTCAACTTACTTAACATTTTTGAAGCTCAGATCCCTCATGTATAAGTAATAATAATAAAATATTTAGTTAGACAATTGTGGGGATTAAATGAGATAATATAGAGAGAATGTTAAGTGTCCAGACTCTTGGTTTCAGCTCAGGTCATGAGCTCATGATTTGTGAGTTCGAACTGTGTGTCGGACTCTGCACTGACAGTGTAGAACCTGCTTGGGATCCTCTCTCTGCTCCTCCCCTGCTCACTCTCTCTCCCTCAAAATAATTCACCTCCGGGCAAGAGTTGGCCCTGTCTGAAAATTCTAATCTGTGTCAGAACCATGAGCAAAAAGATAAATTTTATAAAACTTAAGCCAGCTTGCTTTCTTTAAACTTATAATTTAATTCTGCTCGTTTATCTTAAAGATGTTTTTTTAACGTGAAGTAGCTTTGGAAAAAAATACAGAGTGACTGTCCTTATTGTCTAATTAATTTGGTTCTCTTTATTGAGGGTTCTCTTTAGTCTCTATTTTTTTCTGGTTGTTTGAATGGAGACACTAAAGGTAGAAGGAGAATGGCTCTGAGGGACATGATGCCAAAACCCGAAAGTCCCTGCTCACATCTGCTTCCCTGAAAACAGCTTTGCTCTTATACACAACTGTATAAATAACGTTGATTTGAAAGAAACAAAACACCTTTTGTGCTTGTCTTACTCTGAGTTCTTTTTCATCCATGCCAGAACTCTTTCTCTGTAAGAATAATAGTGAAAATTTGCTTTGCAAAACTGTGCTCAGAGCTGGAAGTGGAGGTTCGGGAGAAAGGAGGAATTTGATTCTATGTGTTTTATGTTTTTGTTTTTGTTTTTTTAAAATCATGTAGTAGGCTGAGATTCCCTCTGGTGTGATAAAAAATAAAATAAAGCCAGATGGTAGGAGTTGTTTATGGGTTCTGAAGGAAAAGTATTAAGTCATTAAAATTTGGAGGCTTCTCTCATGTATTCCAGTTTCCTCTTCTCTTTAAATCCCTGTTTTGTGTGGTTGGAGGTATAGGGAGAAGATATCTGGGTGCCAGATATGGTGCCAGAAATGCCTCAGAGCATTTCTTTGCTTCCAGCCTGGAATGAAAATAAAGGAGTATGCTTCCTGCTAGGAGTCTACAAAGGTGCATGGCAATCTCTGTGCTGGAGATAGGAGAACGTTTTTTAGGCACTTAAAATCTAAATAAACTTTGAAGCTCACTTTTTCACACAGGCTTTTCTGAGAGCTCCTTAGAGAAGAATTTATCCTCATTGATGGATATAGTAGGGAAGTTTTCCAGAATAATGAATCATGAATGAATATGCTTTAAGTTGATTTTAAACCTGTTGGCTGGTGTTATCTGTAAAATGGGAAAGATGACATGGTCTTGCTGTCAGATTTTTCAAGAATGAAATCAGTAAAGTCCACTCATATTGTTGGATGTAATCCTGCTCTTTCATATAACTCTGGTCATGTAAATATCCTCAGAAGCAAGCAAATAGCTTGCATTAAAAAGCTGTCAGCCATAGGCTGCATTTTTTTAAAGTAATAATGTTTCCTTATTGAATTAGTTTTGTATGGTTTTGAGGTGTGTGCTTTGAATTGTGTGTTCAGATCATTTGTCCATTTTCTATTTGATTTATTTCCTTTCTCTTATTGTTTGGAAGGGATTCTTTATATAGTATGTAATAGTATATATGTTATTCCTTTCTACAATCTTATATTTATTGTGTCTTTTGTGGTACAAACTTAAAAATATTCCATATTTTCTTCCAGTGGTTTTGTTTTAGTTTGTTATGTTTCTTATTTTAATCCATGAGGATTTTTTTTTTTTTTTTTTTTTTTTTTTTATGGAGTTGAT
>NW_027530999.1:782919-828503 GCF_008692635.1 Crocuta crocuta | reverse complement strand
TTGTTTTTTTTTTTTTTTTTTTTTAATCCTGGGGTTTTTTTTTTTTTTTTTTTTTTTTTTTTTTTTTGAGATAGAGAGAGTGCAACTGGGCTAAGGGCAGAGAGAGAAAGGAGAGAGAATCCCAAGCAGGCTCTGTGCTGTCAGTGCAGAGCCCAATGCAGGGCTCGAACTAATGAACCATGAGATCATGACCTGAGCTATAATCAAGAGTCACATGCTTAACTGACTGAGCCATCCAGGTGCCCTGGGAATTTTTTTTTATCCTGGTAAAGTATACATAAAATATACAATTTTAACATTTTTTACATATACGGTTCAGTGACATTAAATAAACTTATGTTGTTGTGCAGTCATCACCACCACCAATTTCCAGAACTTTTTCTACTTCCCAAACTCTATACCCATTAAACAATAACTACCCATTTCCTTCTGCCCCCTAGTCCTACCATTCTACTTTCTATCTTTATTAATTTGACTACTCTAGGTACCTCATATAAGTGGAATCATATAGTATTTGTCCTTCTGTATCTAGCTTATTTCACTTTTGATATCGTGAATAAAGCCACTAAGAACATGAAAGTGTATATATGTCTATTCAAGTAGGAATATGTAAGCCCAGAAATTCAACAATTTAGATGAAATGAATCAATTTCTTGAAAGACACAAACTGCCAAGGAAGTTACTTATGTTTTTGGAATTTGAGAAGGCCAGGAGAACTTCAGAGAAAGGTGTTTATCTCTCTGTTTCAAAGAACCTAGCACAGTACTTGCTTCATGGTGGATGCTTGATAAATTACAGTTACTGTTATAACATCATATAAAGCATGTGAAGAATGAACAAAGAAAGGAATGGGATGCTAAACTGGATTTGGGTATGTCTTGTTTAGAAAATTTGCATTGCTTACATACTTTTGGGATCAAATTATTCATTTATTCACTGGTCTGTTATTCTTTTAAGTTCTTTAGAATGCTTATTGGATGAATGAATAAGTCTGTGATAGTAGGTACTAGGAATATGCAGACAGAAAACATGACACGCATTCCTGAGTAGCTCATAATTTAGCAGGACCTACTTGGTTGTATGTAGTGAGGTACAGAACCAAGACATTCCCAAACAGAATAACATAAAGTGGTTTATCCAGAAGAGAAACAACACTCAGTACAGTGGAGTTCTGCTGAGAAGTTAGAGAAGTCTTCCTAGAGCTAATAGTTGATCTATGCTCTGAAGGGTTTATACTCTGTGTAAATTCACTTTATAGGATTATAGGCAGAGGAATGAGCAGAGAGAAGACTGGGAAGAGCATTTCAGGATATGGCATGAGCATAGGTCCACAGAAATATAATGCTGAGGAATGTCAAGGAGTCCAGTGGGTTACAGCATAGGGTATGGTGGGATTAGCTAGAAAAGGCAGACATGGAAGAAAATGCATGTCCAAAGGTGAAGGATTGGATTTCTTTTTTTTTCTTTTTTTTAAAATATTTTATTTATTTCTAGGAGACAGAGAGAGAGACAGCGTGAGCAGGGGAGGGTCAGAGAGAGAGGGAGTCACAGACTGAAACAGGCTCCAGGCTCTGAGCTGGCAGGCAGCACAGAGCCCAACGTGGGGCTCGAACTTACAAACTGCGAGATCATGACCTAAGCGAAAGTCAGACGCTTAACCGACTAAGCCACCCAGGCACCCCTGAAGGATTGGATTTCTTACAGAGTTACTACTCACCAAGTTTAAGTCTGTATTAATATTATAAGGGAAACTATTTTGTGGTCATGATGGAGGGAAGGAGATTCTTCAGTATGTCTTCAACCCTATACAAACAGTAACCCATTTGTCATCACATAAAGATGACCTTTATTTCATTAATTGCACATTTATTTTGATTTATGCTTTTATAGTATTTTTAGATATGAAAGCTCTACAGTATTGAATCAGAAAATGTGTCCATATTTTATAATTCCACATCAAAGCTGTTCCATAATTACTCTTAATAGGAGTTAAATACATTATCTCAATTTATAAAGATCAGGAGCTTAATTGCAAACCATATTAGTATTTAAAGTCATGTGGTGATTTAAGGCTTGCAATCTACAAGAATGTGACTCTGAGAATTAAAGGAGGGAAAAAGAAAGAGGCCCAGAGTGAAGGTCACACACTGAAGAAATCATTGCAGAAAGACAACCTCATACAGTAAAAAAATAATCTCAGAGAACTTGGAGAAAAGTTGCTAAAATACAGTCAATCTAGGGAATAGAATGAGAAAACACTTACAGAAAATCTCAGTACCATGACCTATAGGATATATACTTATTAGTTATTTCTCCACAGCCATATTTTTTAAAATACATCCTTGATAATGTATGCAATACATTTAAGTCTATCTGTGAGGCTGAAAGTTATTCTGTAGTGATGCCTCTTGGAAAGGCCACCATTTCTTCTCCCTTAATCCATGCTCAACCCCTTGAGGCATCAAATCTAGATAAAGTTCCATTAAGATTAAATACTATGAGGATCATATAATGCATAATCAACTGGAGAGAATAAGTCATTACATTCACAGACATTTATTGAATACCTATAGTGTTCCACAGACACTGTTTTGGTTGCTTGGGATACATCTGTGCAAAACAACTCCTGTCTTCATGTAGCTTAGGCTGGATAGGAAAACGTTTTCCTCTGCTCTCTTATATTCAGTAAATGGGGGTTTGCAAATTAAACTAACAATAGACAGATGAATAGGAGAAGAAGCACACAGTTTTATTAATATTCATGTGTGCAGGAGTTCACATAAAAGAAGTAAAACTCAAAGAAATAGTTAGACTCTGGGCTTATAGGCCCTTTTAACAAAGAAAAGAGGGTTTGGGGCACCAAGGGACAATAAATTGTGGGGAAATGACTAAGAAATATATGGGGGAACTAATAAAAGATAAAGGCTCTTTTATTTCTTTTTTTAGAGTTTATTTATTCATTTAGAGAGAGAAAACTCATGTGCATGCAAGCCAGTGGAAGAGGGCCAGAGAGAGAGAGAGAGAGAGAGAGAGAATCCCAAGTAGGTACCACTCTGTCAGCATAGTGCTCAATATGAGACTTGAACTCAGAAACCATGAGATCATCATCTGAGCTGAAATCAAGAGTTGGCCATTTAATCAACTGAGCCACTCAGGCACCCCAAGATAAGGGCTATTTAGTAAGGTCTGGTTATGCAAACTTATCTTGGTGTCAGCTCTCCATCTTAGATGATTAAAGTATCTCTTCTTTCCCTGTTATGGGAGGTGGGCACCTTCTTCAAAGGAAAATTTATGCTCTACTTTTAAGCACATGAAGGGAAGGCATCTGTTGATTTTCAATTGTCTTCAGCTAAAAATAATCCTTATGCTAAAGTGGTATGTTTTGGGATGGCCTATTCTGATCTTCTTCACTTACATTGTAGAAAGATGACAATGCATTACGCTTGCCTAAATGCAAGTATTTTTCATGTTGGACCCAGAATTATCCTCTAATTAAGAGGTTCTCAAACTTGGATATGCAAAGTATCACCCTGGGAATCTTGCAGATGCTACTTCAGCAGGTCTAGGTGTGCCTGAGATTCAGCCTTTCTAATATAGAAGGTGATACCCATTCTGCTGGTGCATAGTCCACATCTCAATAGCAAGGTAACTCATAATATCTCTAGGTTTGCTATCCAGAAAACTACTCAAGGAACATTCTCCAAGAAAAATAATTTTCAATTAGGTAAATTTGAGGGGGCTGTATGCTATATTTTTCTCTCAAAGATTCATAGTGCACATACCCATAGGGAAAGCGCTGAGAATTTCTTCAGTGAAAGAAAACTGTTTAACTTGGTTTTGCCTATTTTGTTATAAATTAACACCAAAAGTGTCCAAAAGATACTTGCCCATGAGATATTTTAAAATTTCCACTTAAGGAATTTTCAAGTTTACCATTAGCCACTCTATATATATCACTGTTACTTAGCTGCTACTCAATAATCTGTTTTGGAGTCAAAAGCATAAGCCTTAAGGGGCGCCTTGGTGGCTTAGTCAGTTAAACGTCTTACTTCAGCTCAGGTCATGATCTCACGGTTTGAGGGTTCGAGCCCCATGTCGGGCTCTGTGCTGACAGCTAGCTCAGAGCCTGGAGCCTGCTTCTGATTCTGTGTCTCCCTCTCTCGCTGACCCTCCTCTGCTCACACTGTCTGTCTGTCTCTCTTTCTCAAAAAAATAAATAAAACATTAAAAAAATTATAAGCCTTAAAACTGAAACTAGTCTTGGTTAAAATTAAACTAACTTATAAATCATAATGGCATTTGATGAGAAACTCTTGGAGAAAATAATCTTGTTAACAAAAAACAACTCTTTGAAATTTCCAGAATTGTGCTATATTTACTGCTCTTTGCAGTAAGAAAAAGAAGGGAAGGATAACAAGTATCAACATACCAGGAATCATAAAATTACAGTGAATGAAGAAATATGGACTTGATAATTATGGCAAATGTTTTATATAATTTCTATTCATCTTGTTTCTTATTATCATGACCACAGTTTCTATTTTTCTTCCGTATTCAAAGGAAGAACAAGCAGCTCTGAGACATTCAACTGTTTACATAGTTAAAATAAATCTTAAGGAAAAAACATTTAATTGTGTTGTTTGCAATAGCCACAAAACTTGCACAATTTATTGCTATAAGCAATCTTATTTGTTCACTTAAGCTGTAGCCAGTTCCTATAAATGAACTATTCAAAAGTCTTATGTAAATTAGCCCACTACATTATATTATGTGGATTCTTTTGTTAAAGGTACATGACAACAGCTGACTTCCTCCTTGAAGGCCTGCTGAAAGTAAAGGGTGCCTCTGATATGAACACTGTGGGAAGCTATATCCTTTCACCCTTTGTATTCTACCATTTTGTGGATATTTGAGATTAATCTCCTCCATAATCTGTAGTAGAAGGTACAAATGTAGTAATGTGATTTGCATAGCAGTACCCAGTTCACTTCCAGCCCTGAAGGGTTACAGACAGAGAAAATAAAAAATACTTTTAGTATTCCTTTACTACCTACAGAGATTGGTGGGGGTAGGTCTTGTCCCAGTGAAACAAAATCCTTCACTTTTAAAGCTTCTATTCATATGTGACTCAGAGTTGCTATCAGGACGATTCTGTTGTTTGGCAGGACTCTGTAATGTGCCTCATTCCTTATTTTCTTTTAGGTATCTGTGCAACTCCACATAATCGTGTATACCGATCTCTCTTTTTGTGGCAAAACACTTTCCACATATTTTGTCATATTTAGGAAAACTGTTCCTCTTCTTGAATTTGGATTTAAACTGCATTATTAAAAAAACCGTATTAGGTATTGAGGATCATGCATATATGTTGACACTTCTGAGTGATTATTCTGGGCAAAGATGATACCATGAAGAATAGTACTATAAATGGAATAAAGGGACAGAGGGACATATTGCACAAAGCACTGGTGAAACAGATTTCAAATAGGACCAAATCTTAAATCCAAATCCTAAGTGCCAAACCCATCTGGGATTCTTGTGCCAGGCCCATCATTCCAAAATTCATCTGGACTGTCAAGTGCACTCTCTGGTCTACCTTCTGGGGAGTTCTTTTAGGTGGTGCTTCACAACCCAGGGTGAATATTGGAAACACCCAAACAGTTTTCAGAAAATGCCAATGCTGACAGACTACCCCAGAGATCCTGAGTTAGTTGTTTGGGAGTGAGTTTTAGGCATAGTCCTATTTGAAACAATTTTTAAAAACTATGTTAGAGTGACCATAACATCAGTTTATCCCATAATAATAGCCATTATCCATGGTCCAAGAGTTGCTGAGGCTGAGTTGAAAAGGAGCACAGTCCTAGAGAAGCAACTGCTGAAGGATGGCTCAGGAGCCAAATCTCCTCTCCCGCTGCTGGCGAAAGTGACTCTTAAAAATCCCTTGAAGATGGGGAGAGGCTGATGCTGGGCTACAGTTTGAAGATTTGAAAAATTTCACTCCAGGAAGTCTTAATTATTTTTTAAAAATGTTTGTTTGTTTGTTTTTTTGTTTATTTATTTATTTATTTATTTATTTATTTATTTATTTATAGAATCTCAAGCAGGTTCCAACCCCTCAGCACAGAGCCCAAACAGGGTTGTATCCCAGGAACAATGAGACCATGACCTGAGCTGAAATTAAGAGTCTGACGTTCAACTGACTGAGCCACTTATGCACCCTAATTTTCCTTGTTCTTATTTAGAGATTTGATAGGATCATGAAACAAAACTGTAAATAATTATTTGCTGTTGTTGCTCTTAGCCAGGGAACAAGAGCAAAGTGTACCTGTCATTAAACTGGTAGCTCTCAAGATCAAGGATGGTTTCCTTTATTTTTCCAACTTCACCTACAACGGACTGCATATAGCACATGTTCAACAGAGGGATTTTCTTTAAAAAATAAATTAAAAAATAAAATAAATAAAAAATTTAAGGGAAGTTTGAAGACCTCTATAAAGTTGCAAAAGCTAGCTCTCTTGCCCTTGACTGTTATGTAAATGAGGTATCCAAATGTAGTAGGTTAATTTTGATGGTATTTTTTTTTCTTTGAGTTTCTATAGGGAGTTTTGTTACTTTTGGGGTTCTGTAATTGTGTACTGCAATGATTTCAAATGGCACTGGCATAAAGATGTTCTTGTTCCACTAAAAGACCTCTCTTGAAGCCTGTTTACTTAAACTGATATACCATTACAAAAACCACATACTCAATAATGTAGCTATGTAAAGCTTTTCAGCCTAGAAAAATAAGAATCAATCAGTAAACTCTCATATTTTATATACATTTTGCCTGACTTTTCATATAAAAAAGACTTTCTTCCAAAAAAAAATTTATACTGTTCATGTCTAATCTTTGCAAATTATTGTGCTTCCTGCCAAATGTTGTTTGTAAAGATAATCTCTCAAAAAGTCATTTTAATGAAAAAAAGCAATTATATTGAAAACATCCAATTTGGTGCTCATTTTTTCACTTTTGGAAAACATGAGGAATGTAGTCCTCCCCACCCCCAAGTCTCCTTTTTCTAAAAGTCATAAACATCAGCAGAACTTATCATTATAAGTTAATGTTCCAACTGTGATACTGTGATGGAGACTTGGGTTCAAAGGAAATCGTTAGGTCTTACGATATCATTTGACAGGAGTGGGCTATCTTTGTAAAGGTAATTTCTGTGAACTAAATAGAATTTTCTTTAGCTTATCATTGGGTGAACAGGTCGAAATAAATATTAAGTTGTAGAACAAAAAGTATTCTTAAAGGGTTTCCTGCAGTCCATTACTAAACATACAGTCTACAGTTGATTTTACTCCATGGAAAAGTGTAGTTCGAGAGGATGTGCTACTTTTCATTAAATGGGAAGTACAAATATTCAGAGACAATATATTGGAGAAACTAAGGAAGTCACAATGGCGACTAAATCACTTTAGCCATCAAGATTCCCTAGATATTTTTTATGTTTTATTAGTTGAGGTACCACAGTTTTCAATTTGTTGCTTTCATTTTGCCACTTCGTTAATTTATCTTCAATGTTACATTTAGCAGCTCTTAGCTTTTGCCTCATACAATGTTTCCAAAGGGGTAGTTTTCCTTCTTCCAATACTCCCATTTAAAAGACTTGAAATGTAAACTGCACCAAATATAGGCACCTTAGTGTGTTAGCACTATTTCTTGTTGGTTTATAATTATTATATTCATTTTTTAAAGGCAGAACATTGCTTTCTAAAGCACCAAAAAATTTATTTATGATCATTCCCAAAACTCAAACTATAAAAGCTAAGTTTTAAGTACATCACTTCCTTTTATAGCAAAGTCAGCAGTTACCACTTTTTCTCTATGTGTCAGGTTCCATTGTGTGTGTGTGTGTGTGTCTGTGTATGTGTATGTGTCTGTGTGTGTATGTGTATCTATGTCTGTCTATCTATCTATCTATCTATCTATCATCTATCTATCTACATACTGCTTCATTCAGTCTTCATAACAAGCCTACTCTCTGAGACCTGACCATGGACATTGACAGAAGAAGAAATTGAGTTTGAAAGCACTTTCTCAGGATTATACAGCCAACTAAAAAACAGAGCCAGAAATTTGATCCCATCTTTGGCCAACTATAATTCATGTGCTCTGTCTGCCCTTACACTTCAAAGTCATCTCTTCCTTCATGCTGTGAAATATTAAATTTTGGGCAAAAGAAACCAGAACATTTTTTACTACTCACTCTGCTAATACCCCTTCACCTAGGACCTGAATGGGGGAAAGGCGACACATTTTAGTAAGTATTGAGATGTTCTCTCGTATGGCTGATGTGATTGCTATTTTTTTTCCTAATTACTTCATCAAAAGCATCAGTGTCTGAGAATTAGGAGAGATGATTATATAGAGAGTTTTTATTTTGTTCTCTATGATTTCTTCTTTCATGTTTTGCTGAGAAAAAAATACTTTAAATAGAGTTTAAAAGCAAGAGATTAAGGGCAAGGAGAATTTATGACCATGCTCAATGTCTGTTCAGAGGGGTCTCATTCTAATTTAAAACTGAGGCAAAAATAGAAGGCATTTTAATGTAAAATGACTCCAAATCTTACTTTCACACACTTGGGACTGAAGAGTCAAGAGTTGCTTAGAAACAACAACAACAACATCAACAACAACACCCTGCCACATTTCTAACAAAGGCTAGAAAAACATGATGAGTGGAGACTGATCACAGTTGAGCATCTCTGAGAGAAGCATCAAGTGTGCTCTGTAGGTACCAACCATAAACCCCAGTGAGACTATCCTATGGAAGGTAAACTTTTTAGAAAAGATGAGTCTGAGAAACAAGGGATTTAGTCAACCAATCAACAGATATTTTATAGTTGTATCAGCCTGAATGTATTCAGTGGTGAGTAATAGAACATTAGAATATTAGAATAAACAGATAGGGCTTTATTTGTCACCAGAAGAGCTAGTCTAGAGCTGGCTGGTATGGATGGCTCAACAGTGTCAGCAAGGACCCAAACTCTTTCTGTCTGTTACAGATAGGTATTTATTTATTTATTTATTTATTTATTTATTTATTTATTTATTGTCTCACAGTCTCCAGTTTTCTCATATCTGTAAGTCTTGTATCCACATTCCAGGCAGGAAGAAGGCAGACCATGGAAGCAAAAAAGATACTTACACCTATGTGTCAATTATCTATTACTATAAAACAAACTACCACCAAACTTAATGGCTTTAGTCAACAAATTAAAAATATTATATGGCATGACTCTGGAGCAGAGAACTAAAATCACCGAGCATTGGCCCGTCATCTCTCTTTCACTCTTGACACAGCCTCTCCGCATGGCTCACACCATAGTTCCCTCAGAGTAATCAGATCTTTTGCAGAATGGCTTACAACTCCCCCCAAGAAGGAAGAAAGTGCTGGGTTTTAAAAAGCTTAATCCTGGAGGTGAAATAGCTTCAATTCCACTGCATTCTATTGGTCAAAGCAGTTACAGTTCAGCCCAGATTCAAGGGAAGTAGCTACAGACACCCTTCTACTCCATCCTCCACCTCTCAATGGGAGGAGTGTCAAAGAATTTACTTTCATCTTTAACACAGTCTGCACTATTGTCATAAATTATTTGTTTCCTCCATATGCAAAATGCACTAACTCCCTCCCATGATCCAAAAAAGTCTCATTCCATTATGGCATTAGGCTCAGGCTCAAGGTCTAGGATCTCATAATCTCTATCATATCCAGGTGGAGATAAGGTTCTAAAGTGTGGTTCTTTAATCCTAGTTTCTTGAGTATAATTCCTCTCACACCAAAGAGCTATGAGCTAAAGAGATAATTTATCTGTCCGCCATATTGCACTGAGCAATAATTGGATCTCCAAGATGTGGAAAAGCAAGAAGGCAAGGAGTGATGATGCTGGAGGGTCAGAAAGTAGAGAAAATGAGAAAGTACTTTGTCATTTCTTCCGAGAATCTTCATTCAGAGGCCTCTATATTATGCCTTAATATTTTGGATCTAATTGAAAACACGCCAATATTCCTTAAGAATTGAGTCTTTTCACAGAATAAAACATGAAAACATAATTTATCAATGATCATCAGAAATAAAGTTTTATGTATAACTATACATTTCTATGTTATAATTTAAAATCCAAGACACTTAGAACCAAGATTCTCATCACATGATGATTGCAAGTTATGACTGTCAAGCACTGTGTCACATATTTTTAATTTATACTGTTTCCATTTAAGCCATTTCCAGCACCACATGAGTTCTGACTTTCATTGTACACTTGTGTTATTTATAAAAGCAATAGTAACATTTAATAAAATAAAGTTTTTCAAATGCTTATTTTTGGAGCAACCTCTTGTCTGACAAATATATTCCCTGCTTCCTTATACTTTTCTTGTCTACTCCTTTCCCCTCCTTTCCTCTTTTTCTCTCCATTCTCTTTCCTTCCTTCTTTCCTTCCTACCCTCTTTCTTCTCTCTCTCATTCCTCCCCTTGTCTCTCTCCTCATTCTCTACTTTGTTACATATAGTTTTCACTCCACTTTTTTCCTTTTCAGAGTCTAAAAATGCCAAGGATTACCATGTCAAATGTCATACACAAATGTCTAACACATGGAAAATCCCTGAAGGCAGTAAACCCATCTGTCACTTTTATTCTTTTCTTTCTTTTTAAAAAATATTTATTTACTTTGAGAGAGATACAGAGAGTGAGAGTGGGGGGAGGGGCAGAGAGCAAGGGAGAGAAATAATCCCAGTCAGGCTCCACACTGTCAGCACAGAGGGCTCAATCTCATGTGAGATCATGACCTGAGCTGAATCTAAGAGTTGGAGGCTCAACTGACTGAGCCACCTAGGACCCCTTATTATTTCTTAATTGTAGTCAATCAATTTCAGTCATCTGTCCTTTGCCTTGCCACTAAAGAGAGAAAGAAATAGTCTAAACCGGAAAAGCAAACAATGTCCTCTTTATAGAAGTTTAAAGTCAAAACAATTTATCCATATTTACTGACATTGTGCACAGCAGTTCATGTAGTGACATTAAAAAAATATTCTTTCAGGTTGAAATTCAGTATATTTTATGGCCTCCACCTATTTAAAACTTTTATAATATCCTGAAGTGATATAATTTTATGAATAAAAGACCATCTGGCTCCCCAGAGTATGTGAGTTTCTTTCAGCCTCTCTGAATGGGGCTTTATTTTCAGTAACAAGCTACGTTTAAAAAATGGGTTTGTGATGAATAAACCAGGGAGGCTTCATAAAATGCCAATTTTGTCTTTTCAGACATCTTTATCTCTTGTTTCCATCTTTTTATCCTTCCTTAGTTAATAGGAAATGGATATTTTAGGTTCTTATTACCTTCCTTCTCTTTGTCTTGAGTTTTGAGAGAGGAGGCTGGGATGGAATAACTGTGAACCAAGGTTACTGGTACATTGAATATGGAGGCCTTCTACTTTAAGTTGGGGAAGGTAGTATAAGACACCCTACCCTGTAAAGATTCCCATGGGAATAATCCAGTCAATAGTGAAAAACCAGAGATTTACCTATAGCAGTTCTAGAAACGAGGTTTGGTGTCATTCACATTCTAGAACCATCAACAATGTTCTACTATTAGAACATAAGGGGAGCAGGACTGAAAGAGATAGACAGTTGACTCATAATTTTTCTCTAAGAAATGTAAATTGTGGTGGGGATTGTGCACCTATTAGCTTTGCTAATTATGTTGTGTAAAAAACAATCCCAGAATCTCAGTGGCTTACAAAACAAATAATTATTCCAACATGTAAAAGCTCATGTATGGCAATTCTAGGAGACATAAATGAAGTAGTTAAATGTCCATAGCTTTACATAGAATAACTGAATGCCAATGCTGAAAAGGCAGACTAACAGAGAGGAACGTTGTACTGATGACTCAAACTTTATAAGCAACATTACCACTGGAGAAGTTATTTCCAAAAGAGTGACCAGAATTTGGTCAGGTACAAAAGAAAGTAGTTGTATTCTATAACATTCAGTATTTACTAAAAATTATTTTTAAAATTGTGTTTCTGTATGAAATAAATCTATGTTCTATTTTTTCTTTTTTTCAAAAATTTTTTAAATGTCTTATTTATTTCTGAGAGAGAGAGAGACAGTGTGAGCAGAGGAGGGTCAGAGAGAGAGGGGGACACAGAATCTGAAACAGGCTCTAGGCTCTGAGCTAGCTGTCAGCACAGAGCCTGACGCGGGGGCTGGAACCCACGAACTGCGAGATCATGACCTGAGCCGAAGTAGCACGCTTAACCGACTGAGTCACCCAGGTGCCCTGAAATCAATCTATGTTCTAAAACTGCTATAGTTTTTACTTACATTAATGTCCACTAAGATGTTTAAAATTGTGTGGCATGAGAAAATTCTTCAATATGTGAAAATTTCCTTCATGTTGTAGGATGTCTAGCACTGAATATTTATTATCTACCCATTAAAGAGTAATAGTCTCTTTAAATCACTGGGACAAACAAAAATGCCCCCAAAATGTTCAAAATGCCCTTCCTAAGGGTAGCACATGTCTATTGAGAACAAGTACACTAAAAGAATAAAACAACAGATCTATTAAAACATAAAACCAAAAATGAAATAATACAAATATCAACAAGATAAAGGCAATAACAAGAAAATGTTGAAATAGAAGAACCACATGAAGAGTAGAACAATGTTGTTCTGGTTGTCAACAACCACAATAACAAAGAAAGCCAAATAAACCATAAAATTCTAACTTTCTTTGAACTGGTTAGAAAACTGTCATTTTATGTCAATTTAGTAGCCTGAAATCCAAGTGTCTCCAAGTAGATGGGGCATGAATATTGGTTCTCTTATGGCAGAGCACAGGAGGAAAATATGCCAGGCACCATTCAAGCAGACAAGAAGAAAATAGCTAAGGTTTTGAGCATATTACTAAAGACCAAATATAGGCTTGTATGAGAATATAAAACCCCTGGAAATAACAGATACAAGGCAATAGTGCATCAACTCAAAGGATCTTCTAATATGCCTCTGTGGGGATACTTTTGAGAAAGACTGAGGAAAAATCAGATTACATCAAAAAGGAAGATTAAAAAAAAACCATTAGTGTCAAGATATTAGTGAATCAACCAAACCAGACTCAGAGATGACCCAAAAGTTGGAATTATTAAATAGGAAATTTAAAATATGTTAATATGTAAATGCTATAGTATAAAAGTAGACAACATTCACGAACAGATGAGAATTTCATCAGAGTAAAATGGACATGCTAGAAATATAATGCAATCACAGAGATGAGGAACGTTTTGAGCAGGCAGACTCAACTAAGCCAAAGAAAGAATCAGTGTGGTTGGAAGATAGGGTAATAAAAATTATAAAGTAAAAAGTTTTTAAAAACAACACAGCATCAAAAGCTGTGGGACAATATCAAAAGATCTAAAACGCATGCAATTTTAATTTCAAAAGGAGAAGAGAGGGAGAATGGAATATAGAAGAAATATTAAAGGAGATAAAAGTTAAGAAGTTTCCATAAATAATAATAATAATAATAATAAAATATTGGGTTAACAGATCCAATAACTCAGAGAGCCTCATACTGGGAAAAAACAAAACAAACAAAACTCATATAACTATATATATCTAGGCATATAATATTAAAATATTAAATCCAGAGAAAGAGAAAATCTTGAAAGTAGCCAAAGGTGGGAGAAGAATGACACATTATACATCTTAGAAGAAAAATAAGAATTACATCAGACTTCTCATTAAAAACCCTGTAAGCTAGAACACAATGGGATGACATATTTAAAGTGCTGAAAGAAAAAAATTCAGCCCCAAATTATATACCTCTGAAAGTATCTTTTGAACAAAAAGGCAATGGGAGGTTCTCCCTGCCTCCCTTCTTGGGGCCTAAGTCTGGGAGAACACCTTTCTTCCTTTTCCTCCTCTTCCTGCTGCACACCAGAGGAAGTGACACAACATTCAAGATGGTGGCTGCTTCATCAGCCTGGGTTCTGGAGAGAGAAGATATAGAGCAGAATCTGGTTGATAATAAACAGCAAAAGTAATCCTATGTATTACATGGAAGAATACAATTCCTAAAAATGGAGACTTATGAAAAAGAAGAATGAAGTGAGTTCTGAATTATCTGATATCGGAACATTGTTTAAAACACTTCAACCCAAAATAATGATATTTAGTATTGATAAAGGAACCAAATAACACCTCTAGAAATACATGGAAACTCAATATTTGTTAAGAGTGAGAAAAATTATCAAATTTATCTGGTGGTGGTCTATCAATATAAAAAAAATGTACACCAATATTATATAACACATAAAACACCTTTCAAAATAGAGTTAGGGTTTGAATATAAAAACAAAAAAATAATAACCTACTTGTAATGAAATCTAGGAGAATAAACATCCAATTAAGGAACAGGAAAGAACATCAAATAATAGAAGCCCACAAACTAAAGGGAGGATGTGGTTGTTTCATCTACTGTATAGAAACCAGAGTCAAACAAATTGAAGAAACTGAAGAATATGTTCCTAATAAAAGAACAAGATAAAGCCTTGGGGGGAAAACCTTAATAATAAATGGATGTAAGCAATTTACCTGATAAAGAGTTTAAAGTAATAGTTATAAAAATGCTCCTAAACTGGAGAGAGGGTAGATGAACATGAGACTTCAACAAAGAGAAAATATAAGAAAGTGCTAAACAAGTCAATGATGAAAACTGTAATAACTCGCTGAAAAATGTACTAGATGGGTTCCATAGAAGACTGTATGAAGCAGAAGAAAGAATAAGTCAACTTGAAGATAAGGCAGTGGAACTCAACTCATCAGAGTAGTAAAAAGAATTTAAAAATTGAACACAGCCTAAGAGAACAACATCAAATGGACTAACACTCACAACATAGGTGTGATTAGTGATTTGACAAGTTTATGCATCATGCTATGCTCACTACAAGTGTAGCTACCATCTGTTGCCATACAATTCTACTACAATACCATCAACTATATTCTCTGTGCTGTACTTTTTATTCTTGTGTCTTAATCATTGCATAACTGGAAATCCCTATCTCCCACAACTCTTCCTTTTGCTCATCACCATACCTTCCTCACTACTGGCAACCATTACTTTGTTCTAAGTATTTATGGGTCTGTTTCTGTACTGTGTTTGTTTATTCATTTGTTTGGTTTTTTTAGATTCCATATATGAATGAAATCATAGGGTATTTGTCTTTCTCTGATTTATTTCATTTAGTATAATACCCTTTAGGTCCATCCATATTTTTACAAATAGCAAGATCTCATTTTTCTTTAGTCTAAGTAATATTCCATCATATATATATGCATACATACATATATATGTATGTAATATTCCATATATAAGTATACATATACATATACACACATTATATCTTCCTTATCCATTCAACTATTGAACACTTAGGTTGCTTCTATATCTTGACTATTGTAAATAATGCTGCAATAAATGGAGGGTGCATGTATTTTTTTTTTTTAAAGTATCTTTCAACAGTAGTAAGGAGCGGACNAATATATCTATAATAAGTCAACATTATAAATAAAAATCCTTCCAAACACTTTTATACTTCTTCCACTCTATGTCAGAGTCAATCTCTGATATCTAACCCCAAGTCCTAGTTCCAAACACTAATTAGCTCTACCCCAAGTTCCAATTCTAATAATTTCACCTCCTAACATTAGCCATCATCTCCTTCAAAATATTTGTATTACAAACCGTGCACAATAATCTTATAAACACCTCTTTATAATTCAGTTTATAATGCAGAAACAAAAAGTAAAAGGAAACCTACAAAATTACATCTTCCAGTTCAAATAAGCCTGTCTCCTCAGTATTTGATACAACTTTGTAAAGAATTTAAATGTCTTTAAGTAAATGCATTTTTAAAAGGACTTTTAGACCCAATATCCAATTTTTAAAAGCTGTTACACATTTGATTAATACAAATATAATCTATGTTTCTGAAACCTCCTTTTAAGATGTCTTTTGTGAGGGCGCCTGGGTGTCTCAGTCGGTTAAACGTCCGACTTCGGCTCACGTCATGATCTCACGGTTCGTGGGTTCAAGCCCCGTGTCAGGCTCTGTGCTAACTGCCAGCTCAGAGCCTGGAGCCTGTTTCAGATTCTGTGTCTCCCTCTCTCTCTGACTTTACTGCTCATACTGTCTCTTTCTCTCTCTCTCTCTCAGAAATAAATAAAACATTAAAAATTTAAAAAAAAAAAAGTCTTTTGTGGGGCGCCTGGGTGGCTCAGTCGGTTGAGCGTCTGACTTCAGCTCAGGTCATGATCTCACAGTCCGTGGGTTCGAGACCCACTTCGGGCTCTGTGCTGGCAGCTCAGAGCCTGGAGCTTGCTTCAGATCTGTTCCTCCCTCTCTCTCTGCCCCTCCCCCGCTCTCTCTCTCTGTCTCTCAAAATAAAACAAAGATATAAATATATATATAATGTCTTTTGTATCTTTCATGAATGTGATTAAAATGCATTTTTCAAAATGAAATTTTATCTTCTGTTTGACTCTCTGTCAAAGACATTCCCACTTTTGACTCTTTCTCACCATTTTCCCTTCTCCAGTTTCCTTCAATCCATTTTTTTTTTATTTTTTGAGATTTTTTATTCCATAAATATTTATTTCATTCTGTACTACTACACTGAAAACTTATGATTTTAAAGTATGGAGTTTAAACTCAAGAATTGAAATGATTATTTTTTTTTTGTAGTCATAGTTATGGCTATGTTTATGTGTATTCTGAACTTGCTGCCAGTTTTCTTTTTCTTATTATGTCTTCCCCTTTTGTGAGATAATTTATTGATCCATCTTTAAGATGGGTGGATTGTGTCTTCAAGCAGATTTTTCAGACAAGATAAATGAGTTCCCTATTATTTGAGACTATCCTACATTTATGTTCATTTGTCAATGATAGCCTACTGGAGCAAATAAATTTTAATTCACGTCACTTATCCTTTAGAACTCTGGAGATAATCGTCTCTCTTTTTTTTTCCATTAAAAATATTTTTAGGCTTAAATGTAATAAAGATGTACCTTAGTTCTTTAATTATCAGCTAAAATGTTCAAGGGTTATATGACATAACTCTAAGAAGCCTGGACTCTCATTGCATTCTTTTCTAGTATTTATTAAAAGTATTTGAATTTCTCATAGCTTGGTATCAATTGTTACTTACCACCTTGTGCTACTATAGATCACTACTCTGGCCTTCTTATTCCATTTCTCTTGTCCATGTCCATAGGCATCTCTGTTGCTTTGTCCATGCTAGTGTAGCTTTCTCTTGATATTTTTCTCAAGGTATCTAGTCATGCAATTCTTTTAAATCCCAAAAGCACAACTAATGTCTGTTGATAGTATTTAACAAAAGGGTTACTGTACAGAAAAGTAACATGTAACATAGTGTGGTGTTTAAAGTGTGGCCTCTATAGCCAGACTGGGTTAAAATTTTGTTTTTATCATTTACTAGTTTGTGACCTTGGGCAACTTACTTAATCTTGTTCTGCCTGTTTTCTCAGCTTTAAAGCTGGAAAAATAATACTGCCACCATGAAAATCACATGAATTTTTTATAAAGTGCTTAGCCCATTGCCTGGCACTTAGTAAGTGCTATATGAATGTTAAATAAGTTAAACAAAAAAAGTGTGACAAAGGTAAATTCAAAATGGTTATCATATTTGAATATTTCTACAGAAATGCTCTCAACTATGTCCCTACCTTTTTAATTCATCTTTATTTTTTCCCACAGCTTTATTTAGATATAATTGAAAAATTAAATTATATAATATGTACAATGTCATGATTTGATACATGTATACATGGTGAAATCATCACCATTCTTCTTATTACTTTAAATCTAGGCCTCTAGGCCTATCTCAGGGACAGGAAGAAGAAAAAATGTATATCCCCACCACCCCCACACTGGAGTCACCCTGAGCCTACTGAACATGTTAGTATGCATAGTATAAATGCAGAAATTAGCTTTTCATTTTCTCAGCATCCCTTTTCCCAAATAGGTACATTTTGATATGAAGGTCCACCAAAGTCTTGGCTCCAAAACCAAAAAGCTCTAGCTTTCAATAATGAATTCAAACATTTACCTCCAGCAGAAAAACCTACAGGTAACATCCAGCAGTTTGTTATGTTTGCTCTTATAGGATTTTTTTCTTTACCTTTGAATCACAAACCTCATCAGACCAGTCATGGAGTCAGCTTTCATTTTCTTTAATTTGCCTATGCACTGTGATAAAGTAATTTCTTAAAGTTTCCAGTAAATAATTCTTTTTTTAATCCTAGGTTTCTATCATTAATATTGGTTTTTCATAAATTTTATGAACTATAGGTCTCTTAGTGGGAACTTTCAACAAATTTAGACACATTTGCTCAAATATCCATCTTATTCAAAAGCTGAAGACTATTTAAAAGTAATGGAAATGAGAACCTAATATTTAAAAATATTATATACAGCTAAAACTTTATTCAGAAGTAAACCCACACATGTAAATACTTTCAGAATTAAAGAAAGAAAGAAATTATGGAGCCAAATATTCTACTCAATAAGTTAAGAAAAAACAAAAACAAACCAGTTTAAAATGAAAAATTAAAATGATATAGCAGAAAAAGATGAATTATAAAACAGAATCTTAAATCATAGTTATAAAAAAGCTTGAAATTGAAATAGAAACAAATTAATAAATCAGTTTGAGAGTCAATTCTTTGTAAAGCAAAAAGAAAAGAGAACAATAAAAGACAATTTCTCTCACAACTCTAGTTTAAAAGAAGGAAAACATACGAAAATTATAAGTCAAAGTGTATATAAAGTAGGAGTGAGGGTAATTAAAATTATAGAAATTATAGAAATTACATACAACTTTATACCACTCCAGATGAAAATTTCAAATGGATGGTTTGTAGGAAAGAAAAAAACTAATTATTTCTTTTATTTTAATGAAAAATTGCTTCATATCACTAATCAACAAAAAATACAAGTCAAAATCATAATGAGATAATCACCTCATACCTTGTAGGATGGCTACTATCAAAAAATAAAAATATGACAAGTCTTGGTAAGGATGCAGAGAAATTGGAATTCTTGGACACTGCTGGTGGGAATGTAAACTATGCAGCCATTAAGAAAAACAGTGTTGAGTTTCCTTAAACATTTTTAAATAAAACTGCCATATGATCTAGCAATGTCACCTCCAACTATATATCCAAAAGAATAAAAATCAGGATCCTGAATAGATAACTTCACTTTCATGTTCACTGTAGCACTATTCACAATAGCCAAGCTGTGGAAACAATTCAAGTGTTCATTGACAGATTAGTGAACAAAGAAAATGTGGTTTATATATATTTAATGAAATATTATTCAATCTTAAAAAAGAAGGAAATCCTTCCATTTGTGATAAAACAGATGATTCTGGAGGACATTATGCTAGGTGAAAAAAACCAGTCTCAGAAGGACAAATACTGTATGATTTCCCTTACATGAGGCATCTAAAATAGTCAAATTGTTAGAAGAAGAGAGTAGAAGAGTGGTTACTGGGGGTAAAGAAAAAAGAAAAGGAAAATGTTAAATGGGTATAAAGTTTTAGTTTTCCAAGATGAATAAATTCTGGAAAACTATAA
This sequence comes from Crocuta crocuta, assembly GCF_008692635.1. NCBI lineage: Eukaryota > Metazoa > Chordata > Mammalia > Carnivora > Hyaenidae > Crocuta > Crocuta crocuta. The sequence continues at coordinate 808,795 of NW_027530999.1, read as the reverse complement.
GTTATTAAAATAGGTCTAAGATGTAGAAACTGAATAGTAATAAATCATAAGAATTAGAAAATATATCTCACCATTATACATAAAGGATAAGGCCAGATCAATTAAAAATGTAAATGTAAAATATAAAGCTATAATATAAAAAGGATAAATAGGCAGGGTGTAGTTCTTAAATAAAACTCACCAGACCAAGCCATTGGTTTTTTAAGCCATTAATTAAGAGTGATTGATTATATCAAAATTAAGGATTTCTGTTTGTGGATATCATGCACAAAATTAGACAGAGATAACTTATTGGGAAGAGACTATGAGAAACAGATAATACCAAAATATAGTTAAAAGCCATGGTGGATAAGACTAAATGGTTTTACACATAATAATAAGAATTGTAAAAGGAGAAAATGAGGGAAAGGCGATATTCAGAGATAATGTCAAGAAAGGTCTGAGCCCTCGGATGCCTGGATGGCTCAGTCAGTTGAGCATCTGACTCTTGATTTTGGCTCAGATCATGATCCCAGCATTGTGGGATCAAGCCCCAAGTTGGGCTCCACAAGGCTGCTTAAGATTCTCTTTCTCCATCTGCCACTTTCTACCACTCATGCTCCTTCTCTCAAACGAAAGAAAGAAAGAAGGAAAGAAAGAAAAAAAGAATGAATGAGAGAAAGAAAGAGAATGAGAGAAAGAAAGACATAGAAATGTCTGANACTTGTGGGGATGAGCACTGAGTGTTATGTGGAAACTAATTTGACAATAAACTATTAAAAAAATAAAAAAAATAAAATATAAAATAAAAAAAAAAAAGAAATGTCTGAACCCTAACATTGAAGAGATACAGTCAGTACTAGGCAGGAATAGTAAAAATATGGGTTAAGTTGGTCAAGGCACAAACTTTCAGTTATAAGATAAATAAGTCCTGGGGATGTAATATACATCATGCCAACTATTGTTAACAATACTATATTGTGCATTTAAAAGATGCTATGGGAATAAATCTTAAAAGGTTTCATCATAAGGAAAAAAAGTAACTATATATGATGATAAATGATAACTTATTGCAATGATGATTTTATAATATATACATACATTGAGTCATTACTTTGTATACTTAAAATTAATACAGTGTTATATGTCAATGATATCTCAATTTAAAAGTTTATTTATTTATGTATTTTTAAAAAAACAAAACCCTCAAATTTTCATGTAGCCTCATTGTGGTGAAATTGCAGAATATCGAGGATAAAAGTGAAATTGCAGAATATCAAGGATAAAAGCAACCATAGAAAAAACAAAATCTCCCACATAGCAACAAGTAGACTAGTAACAAGTAGATTTCTTGGGGGCAATAGTAGATGTCTGAGGCCAATGGAATAATATTTTCAAAGCACAGAGAATATCTGTCATATCAAGTATTAATCAAGAATGCATACAGAATTTCTTTAAAAACTAAAAAAGTTTGTTATTCATAAACATTTATTGAAGGAACTATTTACAGATGTAATTTTAAGTCAGCCTACTATTTGGGAACAAAAGAACTAATAAAGCTTAGTTTATTCCAGAAATAGAAGAAGGAAAAAATATGGTAAATTGAAAAGAAAATAGTGTGGTAGAAACAAGCAGAAACATATGTGTAATCAAAACAAATGCACATGGAACAAACTCATAAATCAAAAGGCATACTTGAAATTGAGAAAAACAAAACAAAATCCAGGTATTTAATATTTCTATTATTTATAATAATGTAAATCAATAATGAAATTTATCACACATTCTAGGTGGGAGTTTTAAATTCTGCAAACATGTAATTTTCTTCTTATTTATTTATAAATTTCATGAAATTCCAACAATATATGTTTGATTGAGAAAGTTACCTAGAAATGGAGAAGCCCAGGAACTGGCAAGACAATTCTAGGAAATATACCACTGAAAATTATAAAAATGTATGAATAAACTAAGTCTCTTAAACATAACCTTCAAGTTTTAAAAAGCTATAGGAATATAAGTATAATATAATTGAGAGGAATTTTTAAAATAACAAGAAATGTTAAATATATGCATATTTGCATATTTATGCATTATGTAATAAATAGATACATAGACTGAAGGAATATACAACAAATTCATTTATTTTTTTAGCAATTTAATATTTTTTATTTTTTTTCTTTTATAGTTTATTGTCAGGTTGGTTTCCATATAACACCCAGTGCTCATCCCAACAAGTGCCCTCCTTCATGCCCATCACCTCCCTTCCCTTCTTCTCCACCCCCATCAATCCTCAGTTTGCTCTCAGTATTTAAGAACAACAAATTCATTCTTGTTTTCTTTGAGGGGAAAGAAAGGAGAATAGGCTTCGCTGAGGATCAAATAGAATCCAACTTTGTATTATTTATGTTATTATACTTAAATAAAATTTTACTTAGTTTTAATTAACTAAATAAAGTTATTTTTAAAAAATAACTATAGAAAATATGACAAATATTTTATGTTCATTCTGTGTGTATGTGGATTGTGAAATACTATTTTTGCTTTTTCATTAACATTTTACTAATTAAAAATGGAACATATGAAAAATAAACAAAAACACTGTTTTAGTACTGTTGTAGAGGGTGAGTTTGGTGGAAATCTCTGTCATTGACAGATCAAGGTGACAAAAATTAAATACGACAAATATTTTGAACATGTTATTATTAATGTTGATTACATATGTGTGTATGTATAATATTCATGAAATATTTATAAAAATTAATCAGATAAATCACAAATTGCATCTTAATTTATCTTCAAGAGTGAAAATTGTACAGGTCACAGTCCCTGACATCAATAGAATCAAATAATAATTTAGTTAGAAGTGTTTAAATCCAACAAAACAAAAGAACATCAATAGAAATAGCTCTTTCAATAAAAAGTTATTCAAATATTTTTGTCTCAATGAGGAAATCCAAATTACATTTATAGGTTTTTAAATATAAATGAAAACACAAAGATCAAAAGACATTTGAGGAAAGCCTGCAGCATGATAGAAAAACCAAGAAAATAAAATGGAAAAACTGTCTCTAGAGAAAACAGAAATAAATTAGGGAAAAGAAAAAAACTTCAAAAAGAAGGCTCCAATTATTAACCTCAGAAAAATCCAAGACTATAATGCATCCAGAAAACTAGTACTGTCGGTCGTCTATGGGAAAGGCAAACTCAAGAAGAGAAAAAAACTCTCAAAAATTAAATGATTACTTATTTGATAATGAATTTAAAAAATTAATGATAATCCATTAACGATAATGGATTTAAAAAGTAATGTAATATATGAAAAATAAGGTTAAAAAACTTAAATAGAATGTGTAATAAAAAGGTAAGCATTAAAACATATAGAAAAGGATAAAAGACACAGAGGGTCAGTTTGGAGAGTCCAATATCCAATTACTAGATCATCAAAACAGAGAGGACAGAGAAGAGCTAGAAAGAACAGTATTAAATTATAAATATAAATAAGTTATAAATATAAAAGTATAATTTCCTAGAACTGAAGGAAAAATTTTCAAGTGTTAACAAGATAAATGAATAAAAGATTCAAATTGACATATCCATGTGAAGTATTAGAAAATCAAGCATAAAAATGAGAGCCTAAAATTTCCAAAGGGAACCAAAAATAATCTACAAAAGAATGAGGATCCAACTGAAGTCACATTTCTCAGAAATGCTGGATGCTATGAAACAAAGGAGCAAATGCCTTCATGTAGCTGAGGAAAAGCAATTTTCATCCTCAACTCTCCCTAGTCATACTATCAATCGAGTGTGAGGACAAGATAAAAATGTTTTATGATATGCAAGTGCTCAGATATTGTCTTTTTCAGACTTTACTTTTTTAAGAGGATGTATTCCATCGAAATAAGAGAATGAAGTAAAACGTGAGGTCAGGGAACAATGAGGAAAGTGTCGTTCTATCTGTGGCCTCCAAATCCACATTGGAGAGCTGGGAGGACAAAGGACTCTGGGGATAAAACAAAACAATTTAGAATGTGGTGGAAAATAAACTCTGATGGAGAGCTTGGGATTACTTTATATGACAAAGTACACAGACAAAGGCAAGCAGAGATTCTACTACTACAAAACACACAAAAGGAAACTATACAAGGAAGGCATAATCCAGGGAGGCAGCCATCTAAGTTGTGGCATAATTTGTGTCATTCAGTAGAGTGTAGACAAAAATAATAAATATGAACTTGGCCCAAGACTATTCTTTTATGGTCCAGTGGCCTGACAAAACTGTTTAAAAGAACAGCTGAAAAACTTATCCAGTCATTAGAATGTTGTTACTGTGTATTGGTTTCAATTATAGAAGCTTATAAACAGCTTATAGTCAAATCATCAAAAAACTTAGATTAGAGAAGAAAATAAAAATGTTACAAAAAATGACAATGGAAAAGCTATGATAAAGCTGATACCATTTGGGATTTGGAAAAGCGATAGAAGAGGAATAATGATAATGTTCTTATTATACAAAGAGATTAGTTAAAAGTTGTATACATTGTTAGTTGGAAAAGAAGTGATGGTTTAAGAATGTTACTATAAGTGAAAATTGAAAACAATGGTATAATTCTGGTGAGGAAAGAGGGAGTGATAGAAGTATGTTAACTCTTTGTCTATCAAAACAAGAAGTCAATAGATAATATCTAAATTATTTGAATGCTGAAACAGAGGTTCATCAATTTTATTTAGAGATAGATTATCAATAGAGAAATTAAAACAAAATTGGTTAAAATGGCTATCATCAGTTAGTGACATTTGAGTGGTGATATTACATCATAAGTTGGTTAATTTTCCTTACAGATCCTACAGAACTCTTTTATGTAACCTTGTGCATATGTTACTCTGAAAAATACCTGCAACTCAAAGTTTATGTAGAATAAAATGAAACAAAAATAACTATATAAGGAATATTTAGAATGTGGTCAAGAGTGAATTTAGAGATAAATTAATAGTCTTCAAGGCTATTAGTAAATAAGAAAGAAAATAAATGAAATAAGTATTCAGTGCAAGTTAGAAAAACATGACTAAGAAGACCAGAAAAGAGGCCACAATAAGGATACAATAAAAAATAACAAATTAGGAAAAAAGGAAATTACAATGATTGTAATGTATCTCACACTATTTTATTTATTTTATACATTTTAACCTCTTTAATCTTCATAACAATTTATGAGGGAGTTGTTAGTGTTTCCCTCACTCTCAGATGAGGAAATTGAGATATAGATAGATAATTTGCCCAGAGTTACCTAGTAAGCAACAGAATGAGGATTCAAACTATTGGTGTGCTGGTAAATGCTTGGCAATGCTTAACAAACAGCTCTTCTCCCCACTCTCCCTTCTGCCTCTCTCCAAAAGTCCCTGACTTGTAGTGTCTGCAAGTACTCCCACCATGATCAATTTCAAGCTACCAATAAATCCACACTGTGAGTGGAATTGGAAGGAGATGCACACAATTTGCTTTTATGAGCCCGTTTGAGCAGGCTCCAGCACATCACTGATTCAAATCCAGGCAATCTGACCCCGGAGGATTAAACTGAAACCAATAGCAATGGCTTTCTAAGTGCATTTCCATTAATATTAATTCTAAGAGCAATATTCTGTCATTTTTAGATTACCAGCATTACTGTAATAACACACTATTAACTAATGCAATGAAACAAGTAGCTACATAGCTACCAAAGTGATAAAAGTGGCATTTGATCTTTTTTATTATTTAAGTATATATTTCAAATGGAAGCCAGTGTAATAATGCAGGAAAATGAGTAAAAATAATTCTTAGAAGTCAGACAACTACTATCATTTCCAGATGATAGGATTATGTACCCAGAAAACCTAAGTGACTCAGAGGAAATCTACTAAAAAACTTAGCAACCTGTAAAATTTCAAATTATAAAATGAATTTTTAAAAATCAGTTAGTTTCTCATTGTAGAAGCAATAACACATAAGAAAATATAATTTAGAGAAGTGTCTGTTCATATCTTCTGTCCATTTCTTCACTGGGTTGTTTGACCCAGCAATAGCACTGCTAGGAATTTACCCAAGGGATACAGAAATGCTGAGGCATAGGAGCACATGTAACCCAATATTCATAGCAGCACTCTCCACAATAGCTAAAACATGGAAAGAGCCTAAGTGTCCATCAACAGATGAACGGATCAAGAAGATGTGGTTTATCTATACCATGGAATACTACATGGCAATGAGAAACAATGAAATCTGGCCATGTGTAGCAACATGGATGGACCTTGAGGGTGTTATGCTGAGCAAAATAAGTCAGGCAGAGAAGGTCAGATATCATATGTTTGCACATATAGGAGGATTAGGAGGAACTTAACTGAGGACCATGGGGGAGAAGAAGGGGGGAAATGGAGGGGGAAAGGGAGAGAGGCAAACCATGAGAGACTCTTGAATGCTGAGAAACAAACTGAGGACTGATGGGTGTCAGGGGGAAGGGGGAGGTGGGCATGTAGGAGGGCACTTGTGGGGATGAGCACTGGGTGTTATATGGAAACCAATTTGACAACAAACTATTTGTAAAAAAAAAAAACACAAACCTTAAGGCTCTGAAAAAAAAATAAATAAACAGCATTTAGAACAGAAAAGAAAACAGAAAAAAAAGAAAATATAATTTAAAAGTTTCTTTTCAAAATAAAATGCAAACATGAAATACCTAAGAATAGATTGAGGAATTAATCAGTATTGATACGAACATAAAACTTTACTGAATAAATGGACTTATACAAAGTTCTTGAATGTACAGATACTAATAGAAAAAGTCAATTTTCTCAAATTGACTTATAAATTTGTTACAACTTGATTTTAAAGTTAACCTAAAAAGTTTGAGTACAGCCAAGAAAATTTTTGAAATTTAAAAAAAGAAGAATTATGATTAGGAATTATACTGCCAGATATGAAAATACATTTTAAAGTCATGATAATTAGAAATCTGGTACTGTTACATAATTAGATAGCACAGCAGAATAGATTAGAATGCCTTAAAATATTGCCAATTACATGCCAATTTTAGTGTATGATAAAAGTAGCATTTAAACCAGGAAGAGAAAGATGGGAGTGTGACTGAACAGATGCATTTATCTCCTCTCCCTATAGAATCTTTCTGAAATATCATTAGAAAGATCTTTTAAAAGCATAGAACTATAGGTACAAATAAATGGATCAGGAAAGAAGACAAAAACAGATGAATCATGATAAATTTTTGAAAAAGAGAGAGCAAATGAAGGAATAAAAACTAACTCAGAAAGGGAAGGAAGCTGTAACCTAGGTGCCTGCAGAGAGTGACCCTGAAATGAAATAAAATGAAGTCTAGGCACAGTGGATGGTACATAGTTTGAAAACAGAAGGATTGAGGGAGGTCTGTATCCTTAATCATGGGTCCTCTCCAACACCCTTCCCATAACAATAGCCAGCAATTTACCTACTTCAGGCTGAATAAAATAAGATTCTTTTCTTGGAAATTGAGAAGGGGTCCCTATGTCAGTTACATTTAGGCTAAAAAGCTATCTTCATGCCTGATCACTCTAAAGTGAAGCCTACCAATTTAAAAGTTTATTTTTTCTCCTCCTTCCCCTAGAAAAGCTCCAACCATATTTGTGGAATCTTTCTCTTAATATATATGACACATTACGGATTACAAGAAAATTAAACAAAATCTCTAACTTGAAAGAGAAAGGCCAAAGCAAACAGAAAACAAATAAAATCTTCAGAGGAAAAAAGACAAAAAAAAAAAAAAAAAAAAGACTCACCCCCCTCCCATAATTTGTATCCTCAGAAGGATAAGAGACGAAATTGCATCCATGAAATAATAACAGGATAATATATATAAAGAACAACACCAAGAAAGAACTCGTAGAAACTATAAGAACCAGGAACACAACAACAAATCAATAATAGTGTTGAAAGACAAAGTTAAGGAAGAGTTTTTAGAAAGTGCAACATACATACACAAAAAACATATAGGGAATGGATACAAGTATAGAAAATACAGTTTCAAAGATCTATCTAGGAAGAAACCCCACTGAGCTAATGAGTTCCCGAAAAGGAGAACAGACAATGTAGAAAGGAATAAATTATTAAATAATGTATAAAAGAAAATGTCCCAGTACTGAAAATCTAAGTTTACAGATAGATTAAAAGGGTCCACTGATTACCAGCAACCTATGACTCTTCTGGTCATTAATAATAATTGGCTGCTGATGGCCACATGGCCTCTATTACCTTGGGGAACCATCATCATCAAGGCCATTAAAGTGCCCAACACTGTGACTATTTTTTCTGCCATTAGCACTGCTCTGCAGAAGACAGCTACTACTGGGTTCTTAGTGATGCTGGTGTCCCTCTCAGTGGCAGATTCCTAATGGACTTGATAAATGGTGTGTCCTCAGCACCTTTCTTCAGTCTTTTGTTAGTCTTCTGGTCTTTAACAACATATCTACTGCAATACATTCACTTCCTTCAGCCTCTATATTCCTTTCTCTGTCACCTGCCAGAACAACTCAGATATTTTTGTATCACTGGACACTGGCCATCACTTTTTCCAGATGTCTAAAGGCCATCCTAGCAGTAAGTCTGCCATATTTCCTGTAGTCCTTACCAGAATGACATAGTCCATGTCTCAGGAAAAGTCCTCAAAGCCAGTGAATTGTTGCTAAACTAGAGATAAACAGTGTATGTACAAGGCCCTAAAGTATGAATGCAGAATCACGAAACTGTAAATTGCATAGTTGGTTGGACCATAACATTCAAAGAAATTTGGAGAGTTATAATGGTCTGGGATGAGACTGGAAGGAGGAACAAGGACCTGGTTATAAATGGCCTTTCAAAACCCAATAAAGAGTTTTAATTTTATCCTCAAACAATGGTGAGTTGTGAAAGGCTTTAAGCAAGGGGAAATTGATCATATTTGTGTTTTAGAAGGATCACTTTGGCTGTAGCACAAACAATAGATTATAAAAGAACAAATGGGATCCATTCACAATCTACTGCAGGAATTCAGGTTAAGAGGTGATGGTGACCTGAGGTAGCATGGTGGCAACTGGGTAAGAAAGCTGAAACTAAGTCAACAGAAAGTTAGGGGAGACTTAATAGAATGAAAGAATCTAGGATTAACTGGATGTGGGACATGCAGGAAAAAAAATGGATTAATCACAGATGGTGCCCATGATTCTTGCTTGGGATCTGGTAGAAGGTGTTGTCAGTCACTCCAATAGAGAATGTAGGACAGGAAATTTTGGAGAAAGATAATGGGATTTGAACAATATCAATGCAGAAGTATTCAGTAGGAATTTAAATATATGGGCCTGAACTTGGGAGTGAGATTTAGTCTTGAGAAACAGGAGTGGTCATGGTAGCTATGGAGTAGACCAATTGCATAGGTAAGGTATACCAAGTATGATTACAAGCAGGGCCCAGAATACAACAATTCATTTATGGTCACATGGTATTTTGCTGTAGATTTATGCAACAAATTTATGTTACCTTTTTTTTTTTTTTAATGTTTTGTTTATTTCTAGGAGAGAGAGAGACAGCGTGAGCAGGGGAGGGTCAGAGAGAGAGGGAGTCACAGACTGTGAAACAGGCTCCAGGCTCTGAGCTGGCAGTCAGCACAGAGCCCGACGCAGGGCTCGAACCCACGAACCGTGAGATCATGACCCAAGCGAAAGTCGGTCGCTTAACCGACCAAGCCACCCAGGTGCCCCTTATGTTACCTTTTTGTCAGGCCTTTTTTCTAAAAAGTAAGCTTTTTAACTTACAAATCATCTTTCTGTGAACAGTTACTCATAAATCTGTCTTTAAATTTCAAAATTTTTTTTAAGACAGCAGAGGTGGAGGAATTACTAGAATGTTGTCCCACTTTAGAAATGGTGAGGTACATAGGAAACCAGTTGATTATTTAAAGGATTTTTATGAACAAAGTAGGGTGTGGTAAGTTTGGGGAAATGATCCTGATTGATCAATTCTTTCTAGGGAAAATGTAGCTGTGAAAAACTTAATATTTTCTGTTTACTAGGAGAAAGGTGGACCTCTTTAGAGTGTCAGATGTTAGAAGTTACTAGAGGAGTATTTGGGGCCAACAGACAGAAACAAGCCCTTGAAAGCATACTCATGAGAAACTTATGAAGAAGAAACTGAGACTTCTCTCCCCAGCTTTTCTACAGAAGAAAGTAGTTAGTGTTGAGTTTGAGATTAGGAACACGAAGGACTACCCAATGAGAAATACTTCTTTGGTTCTTTCTTCTTGGTAATAGTCATCTTTCCTTTCTTCTGTGCTCAGGTCTCAGACACACTTGGGGTAAGGCTGCTCTTTTTTCTTTCTTTGTTGCTGTGTCCCTTCAAGACAGGAGGGAAGGTATATGAGCTTCAGAATCACAAAGACCTGAGGATAGGACCAGTTCTTCCACTTATTTGACAGTGTTCCAATTATTCATTGCTGCAAAACAAATCACCTCATGAAACTGCAATTTGGGCAGAGTTTGGCAGGGACAGCTTGTCTCTGCTTCATTTAGAATCAGCTGGCATGGCTCAAAGACTGGAGGCTGGAGTCTTCTAAAGCAGGGTATCTCTACTTTAGTACTATTAACCTTGTGGGTTGGATATTCTTTGTTGAAAGGGACTGGGATTTGTAGGATGTTTAGCAGTATTCTGGGCCTCTACCCATTGGATGCCTGTAGTACTCTCTCTCTAGTTCTAACAACCAAAAATGTCAAATGTCTGCTCCCTGGGGATGGAGGGGAGGCAATATTACCCACAGATGAGAACCAAGGTGAAGCTTGCTTGTTCACATCTGTGGTAGTTGATGTTGGCTATTGCCTAAGACTTTAGTGGAGAGTAACATATAGGCTGTAATACCCACACATGGTCCCTCCAAAACGATATGTTTCCTCACAATGTGGCATCTGAGTTCCAAGGGTAAGCATCAAGGGTAAGTGGGAATGGGGAGCATAGAAGGCCATATTGCTTTTTGTGACATAGCTCTGGATATCCTGAAACTTCACTTTTGTCACATTTATTCATCTAGGCAGACACAAAGACCATTCTCACTTTCAAGGGGAGAGGAAATAGATTTCACTTTTTGATGGGAACACTGTAAATGACTTATATATAATTGTTGGTTATTATATATTTGTGGATCTATATGCTTTCTAATTCTACTAGTATTATTTTGCTAGTAACTTAATTAAAGCATTTACTCCAAACTTCCCTGAGGCTTTCTCTAGGGGGTTCAAAGAAGAACTAGATATTTTCCTAAAAGGCCACTTAGGGTTCAGAACAAGAGAATGGATGGTGTTAGCAGCAGAAGAATTCCTAAGTGAATCTGTGTGCAGCAAACTGCAGGATCAGCAGGGAAAATAACAACAACAACAACAACAACAAAAACAAGTGAAAATGTTTGTCTTGGGCTGCATGAATGCAGTTGATTTTCAACAAGATTGAATTCATATAATTCAAGGTACACCTTGTTCCAAAAAGAAAGCATAGCTTTCCTGGGGCTACTCAATCTTTATCAGGTTTTTTCTTCCACAAAAGGCTGCTCTTGCTGAGCAACTTCATTGCCTTCTGGGAAAAGATGTTCTATAACATTGTCCTAACCAACCAGAGGATGCTTTCTGGAATAGTAAGTAGTTACTGATGTCTGAGTTGGCAAATTATGATAAAGACACGCCACTTTCTTGACACCTTGCTTCAAGTTACCATGTTGGAGCTGGGTTCAGTCACAAAATCTGAGATGGTCAAAATATAATTGTTTATAATTTAAGATCAAATCACTTAGATAAAAGTACGAAGGGAAAAACTGAGCAAATAAAAGTGGAGCCTTGCTATTTAGAGAGGAGACTCTGGCAACAAGATCCTGGCAGTAGGGGTCAGGAGCAAGAGGGTCTTGCTCTTGGTTTCAAGAAGATTTTTCAATTCAATAGGATTCTCAACATTCCACCAAATAATCCCATCCTGGGGCTCTAACTTATAGAAATTTATTTCCAAATGAAGAAAATTAAAAACTCTATCTCTAAAAAATATATATTGCAACATTATAGTGAAACATGATAACAAGGTAAAAGTATAGCAAGAGAGGAATTACTATGTAAAGAGGCATATTTGCTGGATGGAATATTTTACATTATTAAAATAATGTTTATTAAAAACAAAATGTTTGGACCTGATGACATCTAAAATTACATGAATATTATAATTTCTTCATTCCAAGATTTAAAAAAATTACACAACAAACATAGGTATATAATTGCATTATAAAAATTCAAATACATGTATATTATGTTATCATTAAATTTCAAAAGACTATACAAGAAAACTTTATGATTTTTTCTAATCTGACTCTTGATTCCAGATGTAATCATTATCAGTACCTTCATGCATTTCTCTTCTCACCTTCTATACATTTCCATGTGTCATTTTTTTCATAATGAAGATATATTAAACCTATATTTCTAAAACATGCTTTTATTAGCAGATGATGTGTTGGAAATCTTTTCCATAACTGACATTGCTATTATTAACAATATGTCATATTATTAAACATCTATTGTTACCAGTATTAACATGTTGTAACTTATTTAACCATTCCTCTATTGATGCAGATTTAGATGGTATCTGTCTTTTAACTCTGCAAACAATGATTCAATGAGCACTGTTACCCATATATCTTTGTAATGTATGTGAATATTTCTGTAAGGTGATACTTCAAAAATAGAATTTTAATAGATACTGCCAAATATCTCCTCCAATGTCCTTTTTCCAATATACACTCCAGCAAATGGAACACAGAAGTGCCTATATCCAAAAGAGAATACTTTTAATCTTTGATTTTTTGCCAATGAATAATGTCTCATTGTTTTAATTTCAATTTTCCTGATTATCAGTGAAGCATACTTAATGTTCACTTCCATTTCTTTTATGAATCGCTTGCTTGCATCTTTATGGACATTACTATTTCAACCAGGAAAAAGATAATGAAATGATGAAAAGAAATACATAAAGATATTCTTAGTAGTTGTATTAGGGAGTAGAATTATAAGTGATATTTTCATCTTCTGTAATGTAGAAAATTTTGATATGCTTACATTAAAAGTTTGTTGTTGTTGTTGTTTTTTTTAATGAAAGCAAAAGTCACAAATTCTCTGATTATTCTTTAGTTACTTCTACTCCTTCAAAAGCCTCTTTGAGACCGTTTACTAAAAAGAAGCCTACACCCTTAATTGTCCATGGGGAAAAAGTCGGAATAGTTTGCTCACTATTTGGAGCTGTATGCTTTTTTATAAGCTTGAAAAAGTAATACTGACTGTTGGTTCTGAACCTTGTGCTGTGGTGGATCTCAGATTTTGTTGTGTCATCTCCACTGAAAATTTGGCACCAGCATGCTTTGCCTACCCATGCTTTCAGCTGGTAAAATCGCATAAATTAATCACAAAAGAAACAGCAGAATCAAGTATTAAGAATGATCTCATAAAGAATATGTTTATGAGGGGAAATGATTTATTATTCCTTTAATTTGTCATTTGTTCCTTGTCCATGTATCTGAGAACTGCAGCTGCTTTGTTTGGTGCTCTTGAGCTAGGTCTGATACTGAAGAATGTAAAGGAACGAACCACATGCTAACTTCAAGTCTCTGTATTGATTTTAATCTTTCCTTATTGATCTGGGCTCATATAGGAGGCCAGAAGGATGCTACAAGCATTTCTGGGGACAGCTGGCACATAGCTTGAGAATAGGGAGAGGACTAAATTGGGGACCTCGGTTATCAGACTGTTTGCAGGGATCTGGACACGAAGTGAGAAAAGAAAAACTCAAAATTGAATTAAATGAGGAAGATTCAACACTTGGAGTTGGGCTTTGGCATTGAATTAACTTGGGTTGAAATCCTGACTTGGTCTTTTTGTAGTTGTGAGATTTTGGGCAAGTAACATCTATTTTAGCCTCAGATTTTTTCCAACATAAAATGGGGATAAGAATACAATTAGCCCACTAGAATTCTTGTCAGTATTAAATGAATGTATGTAAAGTGCTTGGTACAGCACATAGCATAAAAATACTGCTCAATAGTGACTTTTTAATTTAATTTAATTTAATTAATTTATTTTAAGTTTCATAAAGCCAGAGTCAGGTGGGACCCAATCATGGAGACTGGCATTGGAATTTGGATTCCATGCCATTAAGGGCTTGAGAGAGGAAGTCTTGTCCTATATTATTTCCTTTATTCCATGTTTGTTCCTTGATTCTTGCTTATTCCTCCAATTCCTCTAGGATTTAGAATCAGTGCAGGCTCACTTGAGAATGAAATTTTAAACTTTCTGGCTTATGCCTGTTTAAATCCCTGTAGTCTAATGACAAAATTGGCTTCATATCTTATAGTGAAGATAAAGTGGCCATTGGGGTTCTCCAGAGTAGGGTAGGGAGCCAGGCAGGAAAGTACTGACAGCAGATGGTCCGAGAGGCATTTTGAAGGAGAAAAAGGAACCTTACTGATAGCTCAGAGGTAACAGTGCAGGAGGGAAGAGAGTCAGGGATGTATAAATATGTTCTAATCTTAAAGGGATGGAGTAGTAGAGACCAGCATTCTCACCATAGCATTCCTCATACATTCAGCCATTCATAGGACTGGACTAGCAGTCAAAGCAAGTCTTCATCTCATGCAATGATCAGTAGCCATTGATTTTTACAAATTATCTTGAACACAAACTGCTTTCAGAAAAAGGCTATATGTTTTATCACAAACTGATTTCATAGAAAGGTTCCCTAGAAATACCTTTTGATTGTACAAGATTTCAATGAGTCAAATTTATTTTTTTTAATGTTTATTCATTTTTTGAGAGACCGCGTGTGAGTGGGGGATGGGCAGAGAGAGGGGAGACACAGAATCCAAAGCAGGCTCCAGGCTCTGAGCTGTCAGCACAGAGCTTGACGGGTGGGGGGCTCAAACCTGAGAACTGCAAGATCATGATCTGAGCAGAAGTTGGTCACCTAACAGACAGAGCCACTCAGGCACCCCCAAATTTGTGAGACAAGTCATGTGCTGTACCTATTGATAAAAATAACACATTGCAGTTCACATTCTAAAGTTATCTGTTATGATATTGATAGGCACTCTACTAAGAATTTTACATGCCTTACTGCATATAAAAGGTTAACAACCTTGTTCCCATTTTATAGATGAAAATTAAAGTTTAGAGAAATGAGATTACCTGTAGCTGCTAGGGAACAGAGAAAGAAAATCCAGACTATTAACTTTGTACCTGGAGCATGTATTTTTTAACCTGGGTCATAAGATTTCACAGCAAAGTGACAGTGGTTCCTTCAAACCACAGGCTGTATCTTTCTGGAATGTCAATTTTACTAGTGTTAAAAAGAAAACCACAGGCCTAAAATGGGTCACTTATGTTAAGACTCCCATATCAGCAAACCAACACTTAAAACCTAACCTAACTGTCATTTCAACCAGTCCAGAAATGTGACCTTTAACTAGCCAAACTGGAATTTCCCTGTAGGAATTTTTTCATTTGTAAGTTTGAGTTCTGCTTTCTTTGTGTTGAGCTTCTAATCTAATTTCTAGTCCAGGGCTGTGCAAAGCAGCTTGAGCTGGAAGACAGTTCCACCTAAAACCCAAGTCCCTAGTCCTTGGTTCCATCTACAATTCCCAGTTGTTGGGAATCCCTTTCCCCAGATCTAGTCTGCAGTTCCCATTTACTGGAGTTTGCTGGGTTAGTCCACACTGGGGTTTGCTGGTAGTGTGCACAGCCTTCTCTTGGCTAGTTGACAGTGATATTTTTGGTTACTGCTGGTATTTTGAGGTATGCATATTTGTTTGTCTTGTTTTGTGTGAATAAAGGCTATTGTTAATGGGGATCTCAGAGGCCAAAGAGCTGCAAAAATTGATGGGAGCATTTAAGAACTTTCAGAGCACTCACCACCTAACTCAGATTCCTGTGTTAGGATAAGTTGGTCATGGAACGGGTCAGAGTGACACTAGGTCACCCGCCAGCCTCAAGAAAACGTTCATGCAACAAGGTACACTGGTTGTACAATCCCTGAACCAGAGGAACATCCATTTTAGGTTTTAGCTTGGCTGTGTGATACCCAAAGTCTAAGCTAATGGGATCCTTAAATTCTAAAGTTAAGCACATTGCCTTCCAGCACACTTGCTTATTTATGTCTAAAAACTATGGTCCTGGAAGTTGTGAATATTTACAAAAATGGCAAAATTTTGCTGAAAACAGTCTAGAATTACAATAGCCATTATGGGGAATTTCCAATTAGACACCATTGTTCATTTGAGAAGGGCACTTGAAAGTAAGGGTTCCAAAATTAAACAAATAGAATAGGATACCTATTTTAATTGGTATGTAGAAGCTTCCAAAAGGCTTCAAGATTCTAAAATAGCTTCATTAAAAGACTCATTAGAAAAGGCTAATGAAAAATTAAAGAGGTAGCTAAAACAAAAGACAATAGGACTGACTCCTAATAGGACGTGTCTCCTACTGCTCCTCTCTATCCTTCTTTACCTAAGTGAATACTTAGGTTTTACTAATTGTCCATCTGAACCACATTTCTATTTTGAAGAGACTATTAAACAGCTACCTTTTAAAACAAAACTATGCAAGTTTGCAATGAGCCCCTTCAGATATTTCACCCCTTGGTAAAAGGCTGAACAAAGAACTATAGTTACAGCATTTCCAAAACCTACAGAGAAACCCCAAATGTTTCTGGAAGAATTTACAGTCATTGTCAGTGCCTATGACCAACCCCACGCTTCCAGATTTATATCAGCTTGTGCACAAGTTGATAGGACCTGGGGAGGCCCAAAAATGGATGCAAGAAACAAAATAAGTAAAACCCAAGGATGATAATCAAGACCCTCAAACAGGAAGGGCTTGCAAAATAACAACTTTCTTTTTACAAGCCATTCCTAGAGTCTTCTCTGCCCATGCTCATTGCTCTACATACACAAACAAACAAAGGAAAGAGGAATCTGTGGCTGACTTGAAAGCCCATTTGGAAGCCCTCCTCCTGAAGTATTCTAGAGTCCATGTAATAAACAAGGGCACCCCACTTGCTCTTACTGTCCTATTGTAAATGGATTATCTTCTGAGATTAGTAGGTTATTAAAAAGACAGAAAATAGGATGAAAGTCCATCAACCTGACTAACTCATGATAATAGTTGAATATTTTGAAGTAGCTTTGGGCCAAGATCATAAACAAAGGACTGCCAGACCAATGGCCTTAGAGCTACAACAGCACCAGGGCCAGAGACCTCAAATAGCACCTGGGCCTCCTACTACATTCCACCAGGGGCCCAACATCAAAAAGGTGGCCCAGAGGCTGATGTCTCAATTGTAATCAATTGGGGCACTGGAGAAAAAGTTGTCCACAGAGGTCCTATACAAATTCCTTAACATTCAGTTGACTGCACCCAAGGAAAGACTCCTTTATGAGCCCCTCCTAAAACTCGTAGAGCTTTAAGGGGCTCTTGTAAACTACTACCCTTAAACAGCCAAAGAAAAAACTAAAATTAAAACTAATGGAAACCCTTGCCAAATTCTTTTTTTTTTTAATTTTAAAAATTTTTTTNCTGTTAGCACAGAGCCTGACAGGGGGCTCAAACCCATGAACTGTGAGATCATGACCTGAGCGAAAGTTGGTCAGTTAACTGACTGAGCCAACCAAGTGCCCCTAAAGTTTCTACTTTAAACCCCACTTTCATAAAACAACAAATCCCTTGGAGTAGAAAGGCTTCCATGGTGTGTGGGGAGAGGGTATCTAATAAAATTCAGAGAGAATTTCTATCTCAACCATGACAAATGACTTTGGGACCTTTTATTGGAAAACATTTCTTTTTGTTCTGTGATACAGCTCCAATCAATCTATTAGGTAGAGATTTCCTTTTTAAATTAAAGGAGTTAATATGTTTTGCTTCCAATAGAGACCTACCTTAGAGTTTCCTGTCTTTCATATAGAAGGGGAATAATTTCAACAAAAGTTCCATAATTTAGTTGAGGTGCCCAAAAATCTGTGGCTACTTCCAGTATTGACATTAGGAGAAAAAGCTGCAGAGCCTATAAGAATTCAGACAGATGTGACTAAACCTCTTCCTAACTTGCTTCAATATCCATTAAAGCCTGAGGCCATTGAATAACTCATACCAATAATAGAAGACCTAATCACCCAGGGGTTAGTCATTCCCTATACTAGCCCCTGTAACATACAGATCTTACCAGTCCAGAAACCAAATAGGAGGGGATGGTGATTTGTTGAAGACTTAAGAGCTATCAAGAGAGTTATTCCCAGGGCGCCTGGGTGGCTCAGTCAGTTGAGTGTCTGACTCTTGATTTCAGCTCAGGTCATTATCTCAAGGTTCATGGAACTGAACCCTGTGGAACTGCACTGACAGCATGCAGCCTGCTTGGGATTTGCTCTCCTCTCTCTACCTTTTCCCTGTTCATGCACTCTCTCTCTCTCAAAATAACTAAATAAACAATCAAAAAATAGTTATTCCTCATTTCCCAGCTATTCCAAGAATGAACCTCCTTTTGTCACAAGACCCTCCAGACTCAGATGGTTCACTGCTGTAGACTTTTGTTCAGCCATTTTCAGCACCCTTATAGATCCCAACAGTCAATATCTGTTTGCCTTTACAATAAAAAAAGCTATCCTGGACAGTTATGTCTCAAGGGTTTCACTAAGGCTCCTTCTTATTTCTGCCAAGCACTCCACCAATATTTAAGTACTCTCCAATTCTCTGGGAAATCAACCCATTTACAATGTATGGTCAATCTATTGCTGTGCCCAGTTACCAAAGAAATGTCCATAAAGGATTCTTTTTGTTTGTTACAATGATTAGCTAAAAAAGATATAAAGTATCTAAAGAAAAATTATAATTATCTTTGGACACTGTTCATTACCTAGGTTATAATCTAAGTGCTGAAGGAGTCCAGCTATCTCCAAAAAGAATTAGGCTAATCCAGGAATTTCCTAGGCTCACAATGAAGCAACAAATTCATGGATTTCTAAATGTAACTAGCTAATTCAGACAATGGATTCCCTATTTTTCTCTATTTGTTTCCCCACATTGTAAATTTACTAAAATTTCAGTCTCCAAGTCTCTTCCCTGGGAAGATAAATATGATCAGGCCTTAAAAGACTAAAACAAGTACTGCAAAAGTGACCTGTCCTACCTAACTATTCAGAAACACTTCACCTTATTTGTACATAAAAAGGACAATGAAGCCCCAAGAATGCTCATGCAAGAACATGGCAATAAACATAGGCATATTGCCTATTATAGTATATAACTTGATTCTACTGCTTGTGCGTATCTGAACTACTTTAAGGCTATACCCACAGCTGCAAAGTTAATAAAAGCCTCAGAAGATCTAACCTTAGAAAATGATATTTATTTGAAAACTCCACGCACTGTCCTAAGTCTTCTTAACTCTGAATTGACTCAACATTTCTCTGCAAGCAGACTAATCTCTTATGAGATCCTTCTGCTTTCACCACATAATCTATATCTTAAGCGATGCAATGTTCCTAATCCTGCCATTTTACCACTGCTGCCTGATGAAGGTGAGCCCCATCACCTCCCATTTCATGACACTACATTCTTATTTATGACTTTGACTAATTCCAATCTAATGTTGTTTGTTAATGGGTCATACTGCAAAAATGAAAAAGGGAATTTCCAGGCTGATTATGCTGTTATCATCTAATATGAGCTCTTTGAGAGGTGAGATCTCCCACAAACTAAATCAGTCCCAAAAGCAGAGCTCCTGGTCCTTATCAGAATATGCCAGTTATCAAAGAGCAAATTGTTAATATCTGTACTGATAGCTGATAGGCTTTGGGGCCATCCATGCTTTTGGAATGTTATGGAAACAAATGAGTTTTCTTATATCCACTGGGACCTCGATCCACAGTAAGCAACAAGTAAATGACCTTCTTGTTGCTATTTTCTTACCTTCTGAAACTGCTGTTATCAAAACTGAAGGTCACACTATAAACACTAAACATGAGTATCACAGAAATGCCTTGCCTGACTCTCATGTAAAGGCAGCAGCAAAAGAATCTGCAAAAGTTATGGCACCTGTGGGTGAAGTCCATTCTGCTTCTACAAAATATGACCTTTTGTTGCCAGGCTTTTGCCATCCTGATGTCCTTGTGACATGGCGACAGTATGTTACCAAATCAGAGAAATAAAATGGGGCAAATAATGGTTGTAAATTCAGTAAACATTCAGGGCTACAGGAAATCCAAGATGGACACTTGGCTCTTCCTGGATCCCTGACAAACCCCATTTATTTATTTTTTTTTGTTTTCACATTCCTTCACCCACTGTGATATGTTTAAGATGACTCAAATTATAAATAAACAAGGGCAGGGAGAAATATAAAATTGTGAAAACTGTTTACCATTAATGTCTGACCTGTCTCACGTCCATAATCCTAGAAAAGCTATTTTTGTTCCCAGAGGCCTTAAACCGCTTTCCTGGGGATCCTCTGAACAACTGCATCTGGCCTTCATTCAATTGCTACCTGGTATTGGTTATCAATATGTTCTAGTTGTTATATACATGCTTTCGGTGGGTTGAAGTCTTCCTTTACCACAAAGCTGATGCCCAAACAGTGGCAAAGGAAGGGTTAGAAAATGGGTTTCCCACTTGCAGTACATCTTCCATAATCTCCAGTGTTGAGGCATACACTCCACTGGGCAAATCATATAAGCATTAAATAAGACCTTACTAACCTCTTGAAATCATCACTATCTTTATCACCCTCAATCATCAGGCAAGGTTGGGAACCATGAGTCTGAACACTGAGCACTTAGAATACTGAGAATTATCTTGCTTATAGTAATTGTAATAATCTCCCTGGAGTGCTATGTCCTCTCAAAAGCTTTAAATGCCGCTGTTAACAACCAAGCAAATGACCATCCCTAAACCCAGAATATCAAAAAGGAATGAAGTGGATGATCAACTCAAAAATTGTGAACCTGTAGTCCTGGCCTGTTAATATCACACAAAGGATCAACAAAATTTCACAAAAGCTGTGAGAACTATAGAGCAGTAGCTGGGAGTGGCACTAATACCTTAAATTTTTATCACACTTCTCAGTTAAGCTGAGAGTCTGATTAAAATGGGGGAATTGTTAAAAAATAAAACCACAGGCTCAAAATGGAGTCACTTATGTTAAGGTCCCATGTCAGTAAACAAAAACTTAATACCTAACTTAAGTGTAGTTTCTACCTCTAACCCCAACTCCCAGAAATGTGACCTTTAACCAGCCAAACTGAAGTTGCATGATCAACAGTAGCAGGTGAGTAATCCATGGATAGGTCCTTACCATATCTCTTAAGGGGGTGACCTTGACTTCAACAATGTATCCATTGCTAATAATTTCTTTTTTTCTACTCCCTCTCTAGTTTAAAAACCTTCCATTTTGTACAGCTCCTTGGGACTCCTTTCTATATGCTAGACAGGATGAATCCCAATTCAGAATTATTTAATTAAGTCAAGTTGATCTTTTAAATTACTCAGTTGAATTTTTGTTCTTTAATACTAAACTCTTTAATTAAAGACATTTCATACTAAATAAGCATGCATGGAATGTCTAGTTTATTATCTTGGAGGATGTTAACTCTGAGATCCCCACTTGCCCACTCTATCAAGATGTCCAGACTTTTCTAATGGCTCTTCTTATATGTTCAAGGATCCCAAGGGTGCTTCACTCAGGTTCACAGGGTGAGTCCTGTCTGCTCCAACCCTTCACTGGTTGACGCAGATCTCAGATAGTATTTCTTGAGGGTGGAGGACAACACAAGCATGGCCCTGGAGACTGAATCTCTAAGAACTTGGCCTCCTATATGCAGCTGCTGTTGCCCAGCCTTAGCATAGATGTTTAGTGCAGCTGCTTTCTGTCTATCTGTCTGTCTCTCTGAGCCAACTGCTTCTTCAGCCTGACACTCTATAGATGCTCTGTTTGCTCTGTATGCCCTCACTTGCTCTAGATTAAGGAAAGAGGTACTACTCTATTCTTCCATACGGATTCTTCCAAGCACTCCCAGGTTCTTCTCTGCATCCAGGGTCTTTAATCTTCTGTAAAAGAAAACTTTGATCTCTCTCCAGGCATGTAACATCTCATCTCCAGACTGGCATGTGCTTATGGGCTGCTTGTGTCCCCTAACTAGAGTTTATGCAGGTCTTCCACAAGTAACTGGCATGATCTGCTTTACCATTTTACAGTATAAATACAGATGCACTTCACAAATAAGTGCACTTTTTGTTTTTCAAATTAATTATTTATGTTCTTTATCCTTCCTCTGATGCATTTAAGAACTCCAGGGCCTACTCTGTCTGTGAGGATTAGTTCCTTCTCAAAATGCCAAACAAAGAAAAATAGACAGTCCAATTAATCAGCTAGCACAATTCGTTTGCACACCACCAATCATGTTCCTGTGGGACCCTAATCTTGTTCAGGCACAATGACATCCTTGTTGGCAGAGAGTGCGATGGTGTCCCACACTTGGCTTCCAAATTTACCACTGTTTTCTGCAGCCAGCCATTGCTCCCCAAAACATGATTCCATACCTGGCAGATAAATCTGGACAAGCTCTCAAGCTTCAGCCAAGTGCAGTGCTGAAACCAACTTTTCCCCACAAATTTATGGACCCAGTGTACCTCCCTTTTTCCTCTTGGTAACTTACCCTTGGATAACAGTGCCTTTGGTAAGCTCCCCAAACAGCAGACCTGTGTTAGGACTACCCTAATTCAACAAAGGTTTTTTATAAATAGTTTTGAACTTTAAAACCAGAAAGGGCTCCTTGGCTCTTCAGAAAATCTTTTAAATCCTTATTCAATTTGTCTCATAAAGTTTTGCATATTGAGGTATATTTAGTGACAAGGAAACTGTATTAAGTATCCGTCACCACTGATCCCCAGGAGAAATGTGCTAATTCACACTAGGTGTCCCTATCTAAGGACAGCTTTAAGTTCTGAATGCCAAAGGGACAGAGTTTTACTTCATAATTTCTGTCTCCCTACTTCATGATCTAGCAACCTGTTCAGTATAATAGACAGTAATAGCATCCTTTTTTTTCCAGGAAACATCTTATACCTAAACTCTATTATTCCTAAATTCAGAGTATATCTATTTTATCTATAGTTACCTGATTATTCACAGATATCTTACAAATTATAGATCAAGTCATTTTTACATATAAGACAAGAAATGGCAAAGATATTTAAGCTTGAGGTGAGCAGTCATGGCATTTAGGGATACTTTAAAGGAAAAATCGCCAACTACTTTAGGGTCCCTGAAGTGTAAAGGCATTGCTAGATTATGAGTTTGATATTAGACCTTAAGAAATACTATCAGGTCCAAAGTTTTAAATTTTCATGTCACATAATATGTATTAATAAAAGTATACAGCATTACCTCTCCATATATGTGGTGAGTGTAATCTGTACTCTTATAAATGTATAAGACTATCAGACCATATAAAGAAATCAAACTGAAACAAATTCAACCAGTAAAAATTCATTAATGGTTCTATCACAATAATACATCCATATACAAAGAGTTTTTGTCAAAATATGGTAACTAAACTATATTGGTGGTTGATATGATACTGCATAAGCCTAATAGAGCAATTTTAAGGTAACTGCCTATGTTGAATGACTGATTGAAAAATAAAAGTTTCCTCTGAACAAAAATGTTGATGAGCATAAGAACACAAAATAGAAAAATTCTACTCAAGGAAGATTATGAGAGAATATTATAATATGTTTCCAATTTTCCAACATGACAAAATGGGTAGATTTGAAGAATAAAACTTGCTTCTTCCCTCACCACCTTCAGTTCTAGAGACCATTCAGTGATTGACTCACACTGGTGGCATATGAGCCAAATGCTGCTAATTGACACATTTTCTGTCAGCACAGTACTGTAAACATTTTCAGCAAATTGCCAAAATTTTAAAAATTGTGAGATTAAAAAAATAAATTTCCAAGTTTCTTGAAGAAGACATTGGCAACAATCATGTGTGGCATATGAGTCCCCATCAGGACCACCACTCTGCATGATTCAAGGAGATGTTAACTGCATGGATTCTCAGTAAATGATGGTCCTTAGAGTTGTACAGCATTTTGGCCTTCAACTCCTTGTCTAGCTTGAATCATTCATGTATGTTACCCACATAACCCATATTTAAGGATCCTATACACCATAAACTGTGTACAGACAATCACTATTACTCTTCTACTCTTCTTCTTCCTATGGAAATCATCAATGTCTAAGTAGAGTTCATGCAGGGGAACAAAAGGGATCAGAGCCAGTGAGTCACTACAGAGATGCTTCAGTGTTGGTCAAAATAACCAGCATGGAAATCCATTGGCAAGGAAAGGATGGTTACTAGAAAGCCTCAAATAAGAATGGGTCCAGAAAGCAAACAGGGAAGGATCTTTTTGTACCATAGGCAGGTGAGAAATTACCACTGCTGTGTAGCACAGCCTTTACAGGAAAATATCTGAATTCCAGGAAGTCTGTCTGTACATGGAGAGAACTAGCTAGCAATAGGACTAGGTTGAGGGGGAAATCTCAAATTCTGAGACACAATGCAGATCCTTATGGAAGTTGGGAATCAAGCAGGCAACTCAAGTTGAGGTTTAGCTGCTGGTATTGCTGTGTGTGCTGGAAACTGTCATATTTCAGAGTGACATCAAATCAAAGTCTAGTGCTGAGTTCCCCAACTGGAAATCTTGGTTCATTGAATTATATGCCTAATTAGGAATGGGATTGGTCAAATCCAGGACTGAAGGTCAAAAACACACAGAGCCTCAGATGGTGATTAAGTGTCCTGAGCCATGGCAGCTGAACTGTAAGAGATGAAGTCTGACTTTATTAGAGTCAGACTAAGAGTAAAGTGCTGATGACTTTAAATGCCCTGATAAATTGTTAGAGAAGAATGGCCAATATTCTCTAATTCAATTTAGAGAATTGAATTGTTTCTTATTACTTAACACATTTCTTCATGTCCACATTGAGTCAGTCTTCCGGACTTAAATATAGAACCATGTGTTAAGAGTTTTCAAAAGTGTTTTGAATCTTTCCAATCCAAAGTTAATGATCCTTCCTCATTAGGCAAACAGGGGTATGTTCTAGATGCCATACTGTCTGTACACATGCTTTGCCAGATAATAGGCAGCTAACTCCAGTGCCATACAAATGTGGTTAGAGGATGGAGCAGCATTGCGGTAAATTTCTGGCCAACTGAGAAGGTTGTTTCTGGGCAAATGCACAGTACAATCCTAGCCATAGCTCCTTCCATCTGGTACTGATTTTCTAAGGGTTCAGCAAAGTGACAAAATGAATGAGACAATGATTCTTTCTGTGCCAATCTAACTAGTTAAGAAAAGTCAAAGTTACTTTTGTACTCATCCCTGTGATATTTCAGGACATGGCATGACTAACTAGAATAACTGGAAAGCCTAAGAGAGGCCAGGTCCTAAAACTAGAGTTAACCATGAATGTGAAGCAGAGATGGACAAAACAGCTCTAAATTCTATCTAATTGATTATTCATGTATAATAAAAAAATATCAGTGGCAACTATCATTACTCTCAGTTATTATTGACCACACACTAAATATACACTAATACTCTATACCCCATTTAAGCAGCAATGACTTCAGATTATCTATTTGAAGAGTTTGTTAGGTAGCAATCTGGTTATAGGCTGATAGGGAAGGTTAGTTTTGTCTTAAAGCTTCATTTACATAATAAGAGCACCATTTAAAAAATTTTTGTTCAAAAGCATTTTCCAAAGTTGGAAATGAGGGAA